>NC_140306.1:22172682-22382721 GCF_964211825.1 Aythya ferina | reverse complement strand
CCTGATGTTCTCCAAAACCCACAATTTACACTTTTCCACCATGATGACAATGGAAAACACAACGAAACCCAACGAAGAACCCAAAACACGTCAGAAACACCCCAAAAATGAATTCGATCACCCCAAAACTGGAACAAAATCCCCCAAAACCACAGATCCACCCCAAAAACACCCTAAATCTACCTGATGTTCTCCAAAACCCACAATTTTCACTTTTCCACCATGATGACCACGGAAAACCCAACGAAACCCAACGGAGACCACAAATAACGTCAAAAACACCCCAAACAAGAACAGGATCACCCCCAAAACCAAAGAAAACCCCAAAAAGCACGGATCCAATCCCAAAACCACTCTAAACGTACCTGATGTTCTCCAAATCCAAATGTCCACTCCCAACCACCATAAAACCCATTAGGAACTCAACGAAACCCAACGGAAACCCCAAAACACCTCAAAAACACCCCAAAAAAGAACTGAATCAGAAGAAAAAAAACACCAAAAACTATGAATTTCCCCGCAAAACCACCCTAAACTCACCTGATCTTCTTCAAAACCCACAATCCACTCACATTTCCCTTAAGGACCAACGAGAATCCAACTAAAACCCAACGGAGACCCCAAAACAAGTCAAAAACACCCCAAACAAGAACGGAATCACCCCCAAAACTGGAAGAAAATCCCCAAAAAACATAGATCCACCCCAAAACCACACTAAACCTACCTGATGTTCTCCAAAACACGCAATTTAAACTTTTCCAACATGATGAAAAACAAGAACCCAACAAAACCCAACGGAGACCCCAAAACATGTCAAAAACACCCCAAAAAAGAACGGGATCACCCCCAAAACTGGAAGAAAATTCCCCCCCCAAAAATTTACAATTTTCACCAGGATGACCAACATGAACCAAACGAAAACCCAAAACGAGACACCAAAACACGTCAAAAACACCCCAAAAAAGAAAGGGATCACCCATAAACTGGAAGAAAATCCCCAAAAAGCACAGATCCAATCCCAAAACCAGCCTAAACCTACCTGATGTTCTCCAAAACCCACAAATTTACCCTTTTCCACCATGATGACCATGGAAAACTCAACGAAACCCAATGGAGACAAAAAACATGTCAAAAAAAAAAAAACAAAACAAAACAAAAAAGAACAGGATCTCCCCAAAAAACAGAAGAAAAACCCAAATGCCATAGATCCACCCCAAAAGTCCCCCTAAGCCTACCTGATGTTCTCCAAAACCCACAATTTACCCTTTTTCACAATGATGACCAACGAGAACCCAACAAAACCCAACGGACAACCCCAAAACACGTCAAAAACACCCCAAAAAAGAACAGGATCACCCCAAAAAACAGAAGAAAACCCCAAATACCATGAATCCACCCCAAAAGTCCCCCTAAACCTACCTGAAGTTCTCCAAAACCCACAATTTACCCTTTTCCACCAAGATGCCAACAGAAAACCCAACAAAACCCAACAGAGACATCAAAACATGTCAAAAACACCCCAAAAGAGAACGGGAGAACCCCCAAAACTGGAAGAAAAACCCAAAAAACATGGATCCAATCCCAAAACCACCCTAAACCTACCTGATCTTCTCCAAATCCCAAAGTCCACTCCCAACCACCATAAAACCCATTAGGAACTCAACAAAACGCAACGGAAACCCAAAAAAACGTCAAAAACACCCCAAAAAAGAACTGGATCAGAAGAAAAAAAAAACAAAACTATGCATTTCCCTCCCAAATCACCCTAAACTCACCTGATCTTCTTCAAAACCCACAATCCACTCCCATTTAGCTTAACGACCAACGAGAACCCAACAAAACCCAACGGAGACCCCAAAAACGTCAAAAACAACCCAAAAAAGAACTGGTTCAACCCCAACAACGAAAGAAAACCCCAAAAGACATAGATCCACACCAAAAATCCCCCTAAACCAACCTGAAGTTCTCCAAAACCCACAATTTACACTTTTCCACATTGATGACCATGGAAAACCCAACGAAACCCAACGGAGACCCCAAAACACGTCAAAAACACCCCCAAAATGAATTGGATCACCCCCCCCCAAAAAAAAAAAAACAGAAGAAAACCCCATATATCATGAATCCACCCCAAAAGTCCCCCTAAACCTACCTGATGTTCTCCAAAACCCACAATTTACACTTTTCCACCATGATGACAATGGAAAACACAACGAAACCCAACAAAGAACCCAAAACACGTCAGAAACACCCCAAAAATGAATTCGATCACCCCAAAACTGGAACAAAATCCCCCAAAACCACAGATCCACCCCAAAAACACCCTAAATCTACCTGATGTTCTCCAAAACCCACAATTTACACTTTTCCACCATGATGACCACGGAAAACCCAACGAAACCCAACGGAGACCACAAAACACGTCAAAAACACCCCAAACAAGAACAGGATCACCCCCAAAACCAAAGAAAACCCCAAAAAGCACGGATCCAATCCCAAAACCACTCTAAACGTACCTGATGTTCTCCAAATCCAAATGTCCACTCCCAACCACCATAAAACCCATTAGGAACTCAACAAAACGCAACTGAAACCCCAAAACACCTCAAAAACACCCCAAAAGCAAACCGGATCAGAAGAAAATACGTGATTTAACCCCAAGAAAACCCTTAAACCTACCTGATCTTCTCCAAATCCCAAAATCCACTCCCACCCACCATAAAACCCATTAGGAACTCAACAAAACGCAACGGAAACCCAAAAAAACGTCAAAAACACCCCAAAAAAGAACTGGATCAGAAGAAAAAAAAAACAAAACTATGCATTTCCCTCCCAAATCACCCTAAACTCACCTGATCTTCTTCAAAACCCACAATCCACTCCCATTTAGCTTAACGACCAACGAGAACCCAACAAAACCCAACGGAGACCCCAAAAACGTCAAAAACACCCCAAAAAAGAACTGGTTCAACCCCAACAACGAAAGAAAACCCCAAAAGACATAGATCCACACCAAAAATCCCCCTAAACCAACCTGAAGTTCTCCAAAACCCACAATTTACACTTTTCCACATTGATGACCATGGAAAACCCAACGAAACCCAACGGAGACCCCAAAACACGTCAAAAACACCCCCAAAATGAATTGGATCACACCCCCCCAAAAAAAAAAAAAAACAGAAGAAAACCCCATATATCATGAATCCACCCCAAAAGTCCCCCTAAACCTACCTGATGTTCTCCAAAACCCACAATTTACACTTTTCCACCATGATGACAATGGAAAACACAACGAAACCCAACGGAGACCCCAAAACACGTCAGAAACACCCCAAAAATGAATTCGATCACCCCAAAACTGGAACAAAATCCCCCAAAACCACAGATCCACCCCAAAAACACCCTAAATCTACCTGATGTTCTCCAAAACCCACAATTTACACTTTTCCAACATGATGACCACGGAAAACCCAACAAAACCCAACGGAGACCCCAAAACTTGTCAAAAACACCCCAAAAAAGAACGGGATCACCCCCAAAACTGGAAGAAAATTCCCCCCCCAAAAATTTACAATTTTCACCAGGATGACCAACATGAACCAAACGAAAACCCAAAACGAGACACCAAAACACGTCAAAAACACCCCAAAAAAGAAAGGGATCACCCATAAACTGGAAGAAAATCCCCAAAAAGCACAGATCCAATCCCAAAACCAGCCTAAACCTACCTGATGTTCTCCAAAACCCACAAATTTACCCTTTTCCACCATGATGACCATGGAAAACTCAACGAAACCCAATGGAGACAAAAAACATGTCAAAAAAAAAAAACAAAACAAAACAAAAAAGAACAGGATCTCCCCAAAAAACAGAAGAAAAACCCAAATGCCATAGATCCACCCCAAAAGTCCCCCTAAGCCTACCTGATGTTCTCCAAAACCCACAATTTACCCTTTTTCACAATGATGACCAACGAGAACCCAACAAAACCCAACGGACAACCCCAAAACACGTCAAAAACACCCCAAAAAAGAACAGGATCACCCCAAAAAACAGAAGAAAACCCCAAATACCATGAATCCACCCCAAAAGTCCCCCTAAACCTACCTGAAGTTCTCCAAAACCCACAATTTACCCTTTTCCACCAAGATGCCAACAGAAAACCCAACAAAACCCAACAGAGACATCAAAACATGTCAAAAACACCCCAAAAGAGAACGGGAGAACCCCCAAAACTGGAAGAAAAACCCAAAAAACATGGATCCAATCCCAAAACCACCCTAAACCTACCTGATCTTCTCCAAATCCCAAAGTCCACTCCCAACCACCATAAAACCCATTAGGAACTCAACAAAACGCAACGGAAACCCAAAAAAACGTCAAAAACACCCCAAAAAAGAACTGGATCAGAAGAAAAAAAAAACAAAACTATGCATTTCCCTCCCAAATCACCCTAAACTCACCTGATCTTCTTCAAAACCCACAATCCACTCCCATTTAGCTTAACGACCAACGAGAACCCAACAAAACCCAACGGAGACCCCAAAAACGTCAAAAACAACCCAAAAAAGAACTGGTTCAACCCCAACAACGAAAGAAAACCCCAAAAGACATAGATCCACACCAAAAATCCCCCTAAACCAACCTGAAGTTCTCCAAAACCCACAATTTACACTTTTCCACATTGATGACCATGGAAAACCCAACGAAACCCAACGGAGACCCCAAAACACGTCAAAAACACCCCCAAAATGAATTGGATCACCCCCCCCCCAAAAAAAAAAAAACAGAAGAAAACCCCATATATCATGAATCCACCCCAAAAGTCCCCCTAAACCTACCTGATGTTCTCCAAAACCCACAATTTACACTTTTCCACCATGATGACAATGGAAAACACAACGAAACCCAACGAAGAACCCAAAACACGTCAGAAACACCCCAAAAATGAATTCGATCACCCCAAAACTGGAACAAAATCCCCCAAAACCACAGATCCACCCCAAAAACACCCTAAATCTACCTGATGTTCTCCAAAACCCACAATTTACACTTTTCCACCATGATGACCACGGAAAACCCAACGAAACCCAACGGAGACCACAAAACACGTCAAAAACACCCCAAACAAGAACAGGATCACCCCCAAAACCAAAGAAAACCCCAAAAAGCACGGATCCAATCCCAAAACCACTCTAAACGTACCTGATGTTCTCCAAATCCAAATGTCCACTCCCAACCACCATAAAACCCATTAGGAACTCAACAAAACGCAACTGAAACCCCAAAACACCTCAAAAACACCCCAAAAGCAAACCGGATCAGAAGAAAATACGTGATTTAACCCCAAGAAAACCCTTAAACCTACCTGATCTTCTCCAAATCCCAAAATCCACTCCCACCCACCATAAAACCCATTAGGAACTCAACAAAACGCAACGGAAACCCAAAAAAACGTCAAAAACACCCCAAAAAAGAACTGGATCAGAAGAAAAAAAAAACAAAACTATGCATTTCCCTCCCAAATCACCCTAAACTCACCTGATCTTCTTCAAAACCCACAATCCACTCCCATTTAGCTTAACGACCAACGAGAACCCAACAAAACCCAACGGAGACCCCAAAAACGTCAAAAACACCCCAAAAAAGAACTGGTTCAACCCCAACAACGAAAGAAAACCCCAAAAGACATAGATCCACACCAAAAATCCCCCTAAACCAACCTGAAGTTCTCCAAAACCCACAATTTACACTTTTCCACATTGATGACCATGGAAAACCCAACGAAACCCAACGGAGACCCCAAAACACGTCAAAAACACCCCCAAAATGAATTGGATCACCCCCCCCCAAAAAAAAAAAAAAAACAGAAGAAAACCCCATATATCATGAATCCACCCCAAAAGTCCCCCTAAACCTACCTGATGTTCTCCAAAACCCACAATTTACACTTTTCCACCATGATGACAATGGAAAACACAACGAAACCCAACGAAGAACCCAAAACACGTCAGAAACACCCCAAAAATGAATTCGATCACCCCAAAACTGGAACAAAATCCCCCAAAACCACAGATCCACCCCAAAAACACCCTAAATCTACCTGATGTTCTCCAAAACCCACAATTTACACTTTTCCACCATGATGACCACGGAAAACCCAACAAAACCCAACGGAGACCCCAAAACACGTCAAAAACACCCCAAAAAAGAACGGGATCACCCCCAAAACTGGAAGAAAATTCCCCCCCCAAAAATTTACAATTTTCACCAGGATGACCAACATGAACCAAACGAAAACCCAAAACGAGACACCAAAACACGTCAAAAACACCCCAAAAAAGAAAGGGATCACCCATAAACTGGAAGAAAATCCCCAAAAAGCACAGATCCAATCCCAAAACCAGCCTAAACCTACCTGATGTTCTCCAAAACCCACAAATTTACCCTTTTCCACCATGATGACCATGGAAAACTCAACGAAACCCAATGGAGACAAAAAACATGTCAAAAAAAAAAAAAACAAAACAAAACAAAAAAGAACAGGATCTCCCCAAAAAACAGAAGAAAAACCCAAATGCCATAGATCCACCCCAAAAGTCCCCCTAAGCCTACCTGATGTTCTCCAAAACCCACAATTTACCCTTTTTCACAATGATGACCAACGAGAACCCAACAAAACCCAACGGACAACCCCAAAACACGTCAAAAACACCCCAAAAAAGAACAGGATCACCCCAAAAAACAGAAGAAAACCCCAAATACCATGAATCCACCCCAAAAGTCCCCCTAAACCTACCTGAAGTTCTCCAAAACCCACAATTTACCCTTTTCCACCAAGATGCCAACAGAAAACCCAACAAAACCCAACAGAGACATCAAAACATGTCAAAAACACCCCAAAAGAGAACGGGAGAACCCCCAAAACTGGAAGAAAAACCCAAAAAACATGGATCCAATCCCAAAACCACCCTAAACCTACCTGATCTTCTCCAAATCCCAAAGTCCACTCCCAACCACCATAAAACCCATTAGGAACTCAACAAAACGCAACGGAAACCCAAAAAAACGTCAAAAACACCCCAAAAAAGAACTGGATCAGAAGAAAAAAAAAAACAAAACTATGCATTTCCCTCCCAAATCACCCTAAACTCACCTGATCTTCTTCAAAACCCACAATCCACTCCCATTTAGCTTAACGACCAACGAGAACCCAACAAAACCCAACGGAGACCCCAAAAACGTCAAAAACAACCCAAAAAAGAACTGGTTCAACCCCAACAACGAAAGAAAACCCCAAAAGCCATAGATCCACACCAAAAATCCCCCTAAACCAACCTGAAGTTCTCCAAAACCCACAATTTACACTTTTCCACATTGATGACCATGGAAAACCCAACGAAACCCAACGGAGACCCCAAAACACGTCAAAAACACCCCCAAAATGAATTGGATCACCCCCCCCCCAAAAAAAAAAAAAACAGAAGAAAACCCCATATATCATGAATCCACCCCAAAAGTCCCCCTAAACCTACCTGATGTTCTCCAAAACCCACAATTTACACTTTTCCACCATGATGACAATGGAAAACACAACGAAACCCAACAAAGAACCCAAAACACGTCAGAAACACCCCAAAAATGAATTCGATCACCCCAAAACTGGAACAAAATCCCCCAAAACCACAGATCCACCCCAAAAACACCCTAAATCTACCTGATGTTCTCCAAAACCCACAATTTACACTTTTCCACCATGATGACCACGGAAAACCCAACGAAACCCAACGGAGACCACAAAACACGTCAAAAACACCCCAAACAAGAACAGGATCACCCCCAAAACCAAAGAAAACCCCAAAAAGCACGGATCCAATCCCAAAACCACTCTAAACGTACCTGATGTTCTCCAAATCCAAATGTCCACTCCCAACCACCATAAAACCCATTAGGAACTCAACAAAACGCAACTGAAACCCCAAAACACCTCAAAAACACCCCAAAAGCAAACCGGATCAGAAGAAAATACGTGATTTAACCCCAAGAAAACCCTTAAACCTACCTGATCTTCTCCAAATCCCAAAATCCACTCCCACCCACCATAAAACCCATTAGGAACTCAACAAAACGCAACGGAAACCCAAAAAAACGTCAAAAACACCCCAAAAAAGAACTGGATCAGAAGAAAAAAAAAACAAAACTATGCATTTCCCTCCCAAATCACCCTAAACTCACCTGATCTTCTTCAAAACCCACAATCCACTCCCATTTAGCTTAACGACCAACGAGAACCCAACAAAACCCAACGGAGACCCCAAAAACGTCAAAAACACCCCAAAAAAGAACTGGTTCAACCCCAACAACGAAAGAAAACCCCAAAAGACATAGATCCACACCAAAAATCCCCCTAAACCAACCTGAAGTTCTCCAAAACCCACAATTTACACTTTTCCACATTGATGACCATGGAAAACCCAACGAAACCCAACGGAGACCCCAAAACACGTCAAAAACACCCCCAAAATGAATTGGATCACCCCCCCCCAAAAAAAAAAAAAAACAGAAGAAAACCCCATATATCAGGAATCCACCCCAAAAGTCCCCCTAAACCTACCTGATGTTCTCCAAAACCCACAATTTACACTTTTCCACCATGATGACAATGGAAAACACAACGAAACCCAACGAAGAACCCAAAACACGTCAGAAACACCCCAAAAATGAATTCGATCACCCCAAAACTGGAACAAAATCCCCCAAAACCACAGATCCACCCCAAAAACACCCTAAATCTACCTGATGTTCTCCAAAACCCACAATTTACACTTTTCCAACATGATGACCACGGAAAACCCAACAAAATCCAACGGAGACCCCAAAACTTGTCAAAAACACCCCAAAAAAGAACGGGATCACCCCCAAAACTGGAAGAAAATTCCCCCCCCAAAAATTTACAATTTTCACCAGGATGACCAACATGAACCAAACGAAAACCCAAAACGAGACACCAAAACACGTCAAAAACACCCCAAAAAAGAAAGGGATCACCCATAAACTGGAAGAAAATCCCCAAAAAGCACAGATCCAATCCCAAAACCAGCCTAAACCTACCTGATGTTCTCCAAAACCCACAAATTTACCCTTTTCCACCATGATGACCATGGAAAACTCAACGAAACCCAATGGAGACAAAAAACATGTCAAAAAAAAAAAACAAAACAAAACAAAAAAGAACAGGATCTCCCCAAAAAACAGAAGAAAAACCCAAATGCCATAGATCCACCCCAAAAGTCCCCCTAAGCCTACCTGATGTTCTCCAAAACCCACAATTTACCCTTTTTCACAATGATGACCAACGAGAACCCAACAAAACCCAACGGACAACCCCAAAACACGTCAAAAACACCCCAAAAAAGAACAGGATCACCCCAAAAAACAGAAGAAAACCCCAAATACCATGAATCCACCCCAAAAGTCCCCCTAAACCTACCTGAAGTTCTCCAAAACCCACAATTTACCCTTTTCCACCAAGATGCCAACAGAAAACCCAACAAAACCCAACAGAGACATCAAAACATGTCAAAAACACCCCAAAAGAGAACGGGAGAACCCCCAAAACTGGAAGAAAAACCCAAAAAACATGGATCCAATCCCAAAACCACCCTAAACCTACCTGATCTTCTCCAAATCCCAAAGTCCACTCCCACCCACCATAAAACCCATTAGGAACTCAACAAAACGCAACGGAAACCCAAAAAAACGTCAAAAACACCCCAAAAAAGAACTGGATCAGAAGAAAAAAAAAACAAAACTATGCATTTCCCTCCCAAATCACCCTAAACTCACCTGATCTTCTTCAAAACCCACAATCCACTCCCATTTAGCTTAACGACCAACGAGAACCCAACAAAACCCAACGGAGACCCCAAAAACGTCAAAAACACCCCAAAAAAGAACTGGTTCAACCCCAACAACGAAAGAAAACCCCAAAAGCCATAGATCCACACCAAAAATCCCCCTAAACCAACCTGAAGTTCTCCAAAACCCACAATTTACACTTTTCCACATTGATGACCATGGAAAACCCAACGAAACCCAACGGAGACCCCAAAACACGTCAAAAACACCCCCAAAATGAATTGGATCACCCCCCCCCCCCCCAAAAAAAAAAAAAAACAGAAGAAAACCCCATATATCATGAATCCACCCCAAAAGTCCCCCTAAACCTACCTGATGTTCTCCAAAACCCACAATTTACACTTTTCCACCATGATGACAATGGAAAACACAACGAAACCCAACGAAGAACCCAAAACACGTCAGAAACACCCCAAAAATGAATTCGATCACCCCAAAACTGGAACAAAATCCCCCAAAACCACAGATCCACCCCAAAAACACCCTAAATCTACCTGATGTTCTCCAAAACCCACAATTTACACTTTTCCAACATGATGACCACGGAAAACCCAACAAAACCCAACGGAGACCCCAAAACTTGTCAAAAACACCCCAAAAAAGAACGGGATCACCCCCAAAACTGGAAGAAAATTCCCCCCCAAAAAATTTACAATTTTCACCAGGATGACCAACATGAACCAAACGAAAACCCAAAACGAGACACCAAAACACGTCAAAAACACCCCAAAAAAGAAAGGGATCACCCATAAACTGGAAGAAAATCCCCAAAAAGCACAGATCCAATCCCAAAACCAGCCTAAACCTACCTGATGTTCTCCAAAACCCACAAATTTACCCTTTTCCACCATGATGACCATGGAAAACCCAACGAAACCCAATGGAGACAAAAAACATGTCAAAAAACAAAACAAAACAAAACAAAAAAGAACAGGATCTCCCCAAAAAACAGAAGAAAAACCCAAATGCCATAGATCCACCCCAAAAGTCCCCCTAAGCCTACCTGATGTTCTCCAAAACCCACAATTTACCCTTTTTCACAATGATGACCAACGAGAACCCAACAAAACCCAACGGACAACCCCAAAACACGTCAAAAACACCCCAAAAAAGAACAGGATCACCCCAAAAAACAGAAGAAAACCCCAAATACCATGAATCCACCCCAAAAGTCCCCCTAAACCTACCTGAAGTTCTCCAAAACCCACAATTTACCCTTTTCCACCAAGATGCCAACAGAAAACCCAACAAAACCCAACAGAGACATCAAAACATGTCAAAAACACCCCAAAAGAGAACGGGAGAACCCCCAAAACTGGAAGAAAAACCCAAAAAACATGGATCCAATCCCAAAACCACCCTAAACCTACCTGATCTTCTCCAAATCCCAAAGTCCACTCCCACCCACCATAAAACCCATTAGGAACTCAACAAAACGCAACGGAAACCCAAAAAAACGTCAAAAACACCCCAAAAAAGAACTGGATCAGAAGAAAAAAAAAACAAAACTATGCATTTCCCTCCCAAATCACCCTAAACTCACCTGATCTTCTTCAAAACCCACAATCCACTCCCATTTAGCTTAACGACCAACGAGAACCCAACAAAACCCAACGGAGACCCCAAAAACGTCAAAAACAACCCCAAAAAGAACTGGTTCAACCCCAACAACGAAAGAAAACCCCAAAAGCCATAGATCCACACCAAAAATCCCCCTAAACCAACCTGAAGTTCTCCAAAACCCACAATTTACACTTTTCCACATTGATGACCATGGAAAACCCAACGAAACCCAACGGAGACCCCAAAACACGTCAAAAACACCCCCAAAATGAATTGGATCACCCCCCCCCCAAAAAAAAAAAAAACAGAAGAAAACCCCATATATCAGGAATCCACCCCAAAAGTCCCCCTAAACCTACCTGATGTTCTCCAAAACCCACAATTTACACTTTTCCACCATGATGACAATGGAAAACACAACGAAACCCAACGAAGAACCCAAAACACGTCAGAAACACCCCAAAAATGAATTCGATCACCCCAAAACTGGAACAAAATCCCCCAAAACCACAGATCCACCCCCAAAACACCCTAAATCTACCTGATGTTCTCCAAAACCCACAATTTACACTTTTCCACCATGATGACCACGGAAAACCCAACGAAACCCAACGGAGACCACAAATAACGTCAAAAACACCCCAAACAAGAACAGGATCACCCCCAAAACCAAAGAAAACCCCAAAAAGCACGGATCCAATCCCAAAACCACTCTAAACGTACCTGATGTTCTCCAAATCCAAATGTCCACTCCCAACCACCATAAAACCCATTAGGAACTCAACGAAACCCAACGGAAACCCCAAAACACCTCAAAAACACCCCAAAAAAGAACTGAATCAGAAGAAAAAAACACCAAAAACTATGAATTTCCCCGCAAAACCACCCTAAACTCACCTGATCTTCTTCAAAACCCACAATCCACTCCCATTTCCCTTAAGGACCAACGAGAATCCAACTAAAACCCAACGGAGACCCCAAAACAAGTCAAAAACACCCCAAACAAGAACGGAATCACCCCCAAAACTGGAAGAAAATCCCCAAAAAACATAGATCCACCCCAAAACCACACTAAACCTACCTGATGTTCTCCAAAACATGCAATTTAAACTTTTCCAACATGATGAAAAACAAGAACCCAACAAAACCCAACGGAGACCCCAAAACATGTCAAAAACACCCCAAAAAAGAACGGGATCACCCCCAAAACTGGAAGAAAATTCCCCCCCCAAAAATTTACAATTTTCACCAGGATGACCAACATGAACCAAACGAAAACCCAAAACGAGACACCAAAACACGTCAAAAACACCCCAAAAAAGAAAGGGATCACCCATAAACTGGAAGAAAATCCCCCAAAAGCACAGATCCAATCCCAAAACCAGCCTAAACCTACCTGATGTTCTCCAAAACCCACAAATTTACCCTTTTCCACCATGATGACCATGGAAAACTCAACGAAACCCAATGGAGACAAAAAACATGTCAAAAAAAAAAAAAAAACAAAACAAAAAAGAACAGGATCTCCCCAAAAAACAGAAGAAAAACCCAAATGCCATAGATCCACCCCAAAAGTCCCCCTAAGCCTACCTGATGTTCTCCAAAACCCACAATTTACCCTTTTTCACAATGATGACCAACGAGAACCCAACAAAACCCAACGGACAACCCCAAAACACGTCAAAAACACCCCAAAAAAGAACAGGATCACCCCAAAAAACAGAAGAAAACCCCAAATACCATGAATCCACCCCAAAAGTCCCCCTAAACCTACCTGAAGTTCTCCAAAACCCACAATTTACCCTTTTCCACCAAGATGCCAACAGAAAACCCAACAAAACCCAACAGAGACATCAAAACATGTCAAAAACACCCCAAAAGAGAACGGGAGAACCCCCAAAACTGGAAGAAAAACCCAAAAAACATGGATCCAATCCCAAAACCACCCTAAACCTACCTGATCTTCTCCAAATCCCAAAGTCCACTCCCAACCACCATAAAACCCATTAGGAACTCAACAAAACGCAACGGAAACCCAAAAAAACGTCAAAAACACCCCAAAAAAGAACTGGATCAGAAGAAAAAAAAAACAAAACTATGCATTTCCCTCCCAAATCACCCTAAACTCACCTGATCTTCTTCAAAACCCACAATCCACTCCCATTTAGCTTAACGACCAACGAGAACCCAACAAAACCCAACGGAGACCCCAAAAACGTCAAAAACAACCCCAAAAAGAACTGGTTCAACCCCAACAACGAAAGAAAACCCCAAAAGCCATAGATCCACACCAAAAATCCCCCTAAACCAACCTGAAGTTCTCCAAAACCCACAATTTACACTTTTCCACATTGATGACCATGGAAAACCCAACGAAACCCAACGGAGACCCCAAAACACGTCAAAAACACCCCCAAAATGAATTGGATCACCCCCCCCCCAAAAAAAAAAAAAACAGAAGAAAACCCCATATATCAGGAATCCACCCCAAAAGTCCCCCTAAACCTACCTGATGTTCTCCAAAACCCACAATTTACACTTTTCCACCATGATGACAATGGAAAACACAACGAAACCCAACGAAGAACCCAAAACACGTCAGAAACACCCCAAAAATGAATTCGATCACCCCAAAACTGGAACAAAATCCCCCAAAACCACAGATCCACCCCCAAAACACCCTAAATCTACCTGATGTTCTCCAAAACCCACAATTTACACTTTTCCACCATGATGACCACGGAAAACCCAACGAAACCCAACGGAGACCACAAAACACGTCAAAAACACCCCAAACAAGAACAGGATCACCCCCAAAACCAAAGAAAACCCCAAAAAGCACGGATCCAATCCCAAAACCACTCTAAACGTACCTGATGTTCTCCAAATCCAAATGTCCACTCCCAACCACCATAAAACCCATTAGGAACTCAACAAAACGCAACTGAAACCCCAAAACACCTCAAAAACACCCCAAAAGCAAACCGGATCAGAAGAAAATACGTGATTTAACCCCAAGAAAACCCTTAAACCTACCTGATCTTCTCCAAATCCCAAAATCCACTCCCACCCACCATAAAACCCATTAGGAACTCAACAAAACGCAACGGAAACCCAAAAAAACGTCAAAAACACCCCAAAAAAGAACTGGATCAGAAGAAAAAAAAAACAAAACTATGCATTTCCCTCCCAAATCACCCTAAACTCACCTGATCTTCTTCAAAACCCACAATCCACTCCCATTTAGCTTAACGACCAACGAGAACCCAACAAAACCCAACGGAGACCCCAAAAACGTCAAAAACAACCCAAAAAAGAACTGGTTCAACCCCAACAACGAAAGAAAACCCCAAAAGCCATAGATCCACACCAAAAATCCCCCTAAACCAACCTGAAGTTCTCCAAAACCCACAATTTACACTTTTCCACATTGATGACCATGGAAAACCCAACGAAACCCAACGGAGACCCCAAAACACGTCAAAAACACCCCCAAAATGAATTGGATCACCCCCCCCCCAAAAAAAAAAAAAACAGAAGAAAACCCCATATATCATGAATCCACCCCAAAAGTCCCCCTAAACCTACCTGATGTTCTCCAAAACCCACAATTTACACTTTTCCACCATGATGACAACGGAAAACACAACGAAACCCAACGAAGAACCCAAAACACGTCAGAAACACCCCAAAAATGAATTCGATCACCCCAAAACTGGAACAAAATCCCCCAAAACCACAGATCCACCCCAAAAACACCCTAAATCTACCTGATGTTCTCCAAAACCCACAATTTTCACTTTTCCACCATGATGACCACGGAAAACCCAACGAAACCCAACGGAGACCACAAAACACGTCAAAAACACCCCAAACAAGAACAGGATCACCCCCAAAACCAAAGAAAACCCCAAAAAGCACGGATCCAATCCCAAAACCACTCTAAACGTACCTGATGTTCTCCAAATCCAAATGTCCACTCCCAACCACCATAAAACCCATTAGGAACTCAACGAAACCCAACGGAAACCCCAAAACACCTCAAAAACACCCCAAAAAAGAACTGAATCAGAAGAAAAAAACACCAAAAACTATGAATTTCCCCGCAAAACCACCCTAAACTCACCTGATCTTCTTCAAAACCCACAATCCACTCCCATTTCCCTTAAGGACCAACGAGAATCCAACTAAAACCCAACGGAGACCCCAAAACAAGTCAAAAACACCCCAAACAAGAACGGAATCACCCCCAAAACTGGAAGAAAATCCCCAAAAAACATAGATCCACCCCAAAACCACACTAAACCTACCTGATGTTCTCCAAAACACGCAATTTAAACTTTTCCAACATGATGAAAAACAAGAACCCAACAAAACCCAACGGAGACCCCAAAACATGTCAAAAACACCCCAAAAAAGAACGGGATCACCCCCAAAACTGGAAGAAAATTCCCCCCCCAAAAATTTACAATTTTCACCAGGATGACCAACATGAACCAAACGAAAACCCAAAACGAGACACCAAAACACGTCAAAAACACCCCAAAAAAGAAAGGGATCACCCATAAACTGGAAGAAAATCCCCAAAAAGCACAGATCCAATCCCAAAACCAGCCTAAACCTACCTGATGTTCTCCAAAACCCACAAATTTACCCTTTTCCACCATGATGACCATGGAAAACTCAACGAAACCCAATGGAGACAAAAAACATGTCAAAAAAAAAAACAAACAAAACAAAACAAAAAAGAACAGGATCTCCCCAAAAAACAGAAGAAAAACCCAAATGCCATAGATCCACCCCAAAAGTCCCCCTAAGCCTACCTGATGTTCTCCAAAACCCACAATTTACCCTTTTTCACAATGATGACCAACGAGAACCCAACAAAACCCAACGGACAACCCCAAAACACGTCAAAAACACCCCAAAAAAGAACAGGATCACCCCAAAAAACAGAAGAAAACCCCAAATACCATGAATCCACCCCAAAAGTCCCCCTAAACCTACCTGAAGTTCTCCAAAACCCACAATTTACCCTTTTCCACCAAGATGCCAACAGAAAACCCAACAAAACCCAACAGAGACATCAAAACATGTCAAAAACACCCCAAAAGAGAACGGGAGAACCCCCAAAACTGGAAGAAAAACCCAAAAAACATGGATCCAATCCCAAAACCACCCTAAACCTACCTGATCTTCTCCAAATCCCAAAGTCCACTCCCAACCACCATAAAACCCATTAGGAACTCAACAAAACGCAACGGAAACCCAAAAAAACGTCAAAAACACCCCAAAAAAGAACTGGATCAGAAGAAAAAAAAAACAAAACTATGCATTTCCCTCCCAAATCACCCTAAACTCACCTGATCTTCTTCAAAACCCACAATCCACTCCCATTTAGCTTAACGACCAACGAGAACCCAACAAAACCCAACGGAGACCCCAAAAACGTCAAAAACACCCCAAAAAAGAACTGGTTCAACCCCAACAACGAAAGAAAACCCCAAAAGCCATAGATCCACACCAAAAATCCCCCTAAACCAACCTGAAGTTCTCCAAAACCCACAATTTACACTTTTCCACATTGATGACCATGGAAAACCCAACGAAACCCAACGGAGACCCCAAAACACGTCAAAAACACCCCCAAAATGAATTGGATCACCCCCCCCCAAAAAAAAAAAAAAACAGAAGAAAACCCCATATATCATGAATCCACCCCAAAAGTCCCCCTAAACCTACCTGATGTTCTCCAAAACCCACAATTTAAACTTTTCCACCATGATGACAATGGAAAACACAACGAAACCCAACGAAGAACCCAAAACACGTCAGAAACACCCCAAAAATGAATTCGATCACCCCAAAACTGGAACAAAATCCCCCAAAACCACAGATCCACCCCAAAAACACCCTAAATCTACCTGATGTTCTCCAAAACCCACAATTTACACTTTTCCAACATGATGACCACGGAAAACCCAACAAAACCCAACGGAGACCCCAAAACTTGTCAAAAACACCCCAAAAAAGAACGGGATCACCCCCAAAACTGGAAGAAAATTCCCCCCCCAAAAATTTACAATTTTCACCAGGATGACCAACATGAACCAAACGAAAACCCAAAACGAGACACCAAAACACGTCAAAAACACCCCAAAAAAGAAAGGGATCACCCATAAACTGGAAGAAAATCCCCAAAAAGCACAGATCCAATCCCAAAACCAGCCTAAACCTACCTGATGTTCTCCAAAACCCACAAATTTACCCTTTTCCACCATGATGACCATGGAAAACCCAACGAAACCCAATGGAGACAAAAAACATGTCAAAAAACAAAACAAAACAAAACAAAAAAGAACAGGATCTCCCCAAAAAACAGAAGAAAAACCCAAATGCCATAGATCCACCCCAAAAGTCCCCCTAAGCCTACCTGATGTTCTCCAAAACCCACAATTTACCCTTTTTCACAATGATGACCAACGAGAACCCAACAAAACCCAACGGACAACCCCAAAACACGTCAAAAACACCCCAAAAAAGAACAGGATCACCCCAAAAAACAGAAGAAAACCCCAAATACCATGAATCCACCCCAAAAGTCCCCCTAAACCTACCTGAAGTTCTCCAAAACCCACAATTTACCCTTTTCCACCAAGATGCCAACAGAAAACCCAACAAAACCCAACAGAGACATCAAAACATGTCAAAAACACCCCAAAAGAGAACGGGAGAACCCCCAAAACTGGAAGAAAAACCCAAAAAACATGGATCCAATCCCAAAACCACCCTAAACCTACCTGATCTTCTCCAAATCCCAAAGTCCACTCCCAACCACCATAAAACCCATTAGGAACTCAACAAAACGCAACGGAAACCCAAAAAAACGTCAAAAACACCCCAAAAAAGAACTGGATCAGAAGAAAAAAAAAACAAAACTATGCATTTCCCTCCCAAATCACCCTAAACTCACCTGATCTTCTTCAAAACCCACAATCCACTCCCATTTAGCTTAACGACCAACGAGAACCCAACAAAACCCAACGGAGACCCCAAAAACGTCAAAAACACCCCAAAAAAGAACTGGTTCAACCCCAACAACGAAAGAAAACCCCAAAAGCCATAGATCCACACCAAAAATCCCCCTAAACCAACCTGAAGTTCTCCAAAACCCACAATTTACACTTTTCCACATTGATGACCATGGAAAACCCAACGAAACCCAACGGAGACCCCAAAACACGTCAAAAACACCCCCAAAATGAATTGGATCACCCCCCCCCCAAAAAAAAAAAAACAGAAGAAAACCCCATATATCATGAATCCACCCCAAAAGTCCCCCTAAACCTACCTGATGTTCTCCAAAACCCACAATTTACACTTTTCCACCATGATGACAATGGAAAACACAACGAAACCCAACGAAAAACCCAAAACACGTCAGAAACACCCCAAAAATGAATTCGATCACCCCAAAACTGGAACAAAATCCCCCAAAAACACCAGATCCACCCCAAAAACACCCTAAATCTACCTGATGTTCTCCAAAACCCACAATTTACACTTTTCCACCATGATGACCACGGAAAACCCAACGAAACCCAACGGAGACCACAAAACACGTCAAAAACACCCCAAACAAGAACAGGATCACCCCCAAAACCAAAGAAAACCCCAAAAAGCACGGATCCAATCCCAAAACCACTCTAAACGTACCTGATGTTCTCCAAATCCAAATGTCCACTCCCAACCACCATAAAACCCATTAGGAACTCAACAAAACGCAACTGAAACCCCAAAACACCTCAAAAACACCCCAAAAGCAAACCGGATCAGAAGAAAATACGTGATTTAACCCCAAGAAAACCCTTAAACCTACCTGATCTTCTCCAAATCCCAAAATCCACTCCCACCCACCATAAAACCCATTAGGAACTCAACAAAACGCAACGGAAACCCAAAAAAACGTCAAAAACACCTCAAAAAAGAACTGGATCAGAAGAAAAAAAAAACAAAACTATGCATTTCCCTCCCAAATCACCCTAAACTCACCTGATCTTCTTCAAAACCCACAATCCACTCCCATTTAGCTTAACGACCAACGAGAACCCAACAAAACCCAACGGAGAACCCAAAAACGTCAAAAACACCCCAAAAAAGAACTGGTTCAACCCCAACAACGAAAGAAAACCCCAAAAGCCATAGATCCACACCAAAAATCCCCCTAAACCAACCTGAAGTTCTCCAAAACCCACAATTTACACTTTTCCACATTGATGACCATGGAAAACCCAACGAAACCCAACGGAGACCCCAAAACACGTCAAAAACACCCCCAAAATGAATTGGATCACCCCCCCCCAAAAAAAAAAAAACAGAAGAAAAACCCCATATATCATGAATCCACCCCAAAAGTCCCCCTAAACCTACCTGATGTTCTCCAAAACCCACAATTTACACTTTTCCACCATGATGACAACGGAAAACACAACGAAACCCAACGAAGAACCCAAAACACGTCAGAAACACCCCAAAAATGAATTCGATCACCCCAAAACTGGAACAAAATCCCCCAAAACCACAGATCCACCCCAAAAACACCCTAAATCTACCTGATGTTCTCCAAAACCCACAATTTACACTTTTCCACCATGATGACCACGGAAAACCCAACGAAACCCAACGGAGACCACAAAACACGTCAAAAACACCCCAAACAAGAACAGGATCACCCCCAAAACCAAAGAAAACCCCAAAAAGCACGGATCCAATCCCAAAACCACTCTAAACGTACCTGATGTTCTCCAAATCCAAATGTCCACTCCCAACCACCATAAAACCCATTAGGAACTCAACGAAACCCAACGGAAACCCCAAAACACCTCAAAAACACCCCAAAAAAGAACTGAATCAGAAGAAAAAAACACCAAAAACTATGAATTTCCCCGCAAAACCACCCTAAACTCACCTGATCTTCTTCAAAACCCACAATCCACTCCCATTTCCCTTAAGGACCAACGAGAATCCAACTAAAACCCAACGGAGACCCCAAAACAAGTCAAAAACACCCCAAACAAGAACGGAATCACCCCCAAAACTGGAAGAAAATCCCCAAAAAACATAGATCCACCCCAAAACCACACTAAACCTACCTGATGTTCTCCAAATCCCAAAGTCCACTCCCAACAAACTTAAAACACATTAGGAAATCAACAAAACGCAACGGAAACCCCAAAACACGTCAAAAACACCACAAAAAAAAGCGGGATCACCCCCAAAACCGAAAGAAAAACCTAAAAGCCGTTGATCCACCCCAAAAGTCCCCCTAAACCTACCTGGTGTTCTCCAATACCCACAATTTACCCGTTTTCACCATGATGAACAACAAGAACCCAACAAAAAACAACGGAGACCCAAAAACACGTCTAAAACACCCCCAGAAAGAACTGAATCAGAAGAAAAAACACCAAAAACTATGAATTTCCCCACAAAACCACCCTAAACTCACCTGATCTTCTTCAAAACCCACAATCCACTCCCATTTCCCTTAAGGACCAACGAGAATCCAACTAAACCCAACGGAGACCCCAAAACATGTCAAAAACACCCCAAACAAGAACGGAATCACCCCCAAAACTGGAAGAAAATCCCCAAAAAGCATGGATCCAGTCCCAAAACCACCCTAAACCTACCTGATCTTCTCCAAATCCCAAAGTCCACTCCCAACCACCATAAAACCCATTAGGAACTCAACAAAACGCAACAGAAACCCCAAAACACCTCAAAAACACCCCAAAAGCAAACCGGATCAGAAGAAAATACGTGATTTAACCCCAAGAAAACCCTTAAACCTACCTGATCTTCTCCAAATCCAAAATCCACTCCCACCCACCATAAAACCCATTAGGAACTCAACAAAACGCAACGGAAACCCAAAAAAACGTCAAAAACACCCCAAAAAAGAACTGGATCAGAAGAAAAAAAAAAAAACAAAACTATGCATTTCCCTCCCAAATCACCCTAAACTCACCTGATCTTCTTCAAAACCCACAATCCACTCCCATTTAGCTTAACGACCAACGAGAACCCAACAAAACCCAACGGAGACCCCAAAAACGTCAAAACAACCCAAAAAAGAACTGGTTCAACCCCAACAACGAAAGAAAACCCCAAAAGCCATAGATCCACACCAAAATCCCCCTAAACCAACCTGAAGTTCTCCAAAACCCACAATTTACACTTTTCCACATTGATGACCATGGAAAACCCAACGAAACCCAACGGAGACCCCAAAACACGTCAAAAACACCCCCAAAATGAATTGGATCACCCCCCCCAAAAAAAAAAAAACAGAAGAAAACCCCATATATCATGAATCCACCCCAAAAGTCCCCCTAAACCTACCTGATGTTCTCCAAAACCCACAATTTACACTTTTCCACCATGATGACCACGGAAAACACAACGAAACCCAACGAAGAACCCAAAACACGTCAGAAACACCCCAAAAATGAATTCGATCACCCCAAAACTGGAACAAAATCCCCCAAAACCACAGATCCACCCCAAAAACACCCTAAATCTACCTGATGTTCTCCAAAACCCACAATTTACACTTTTCCACCATGATGACCACGGAAAACCCAACGAAACCCAACGGAGACCACAAAACACGTCAAAAACACCCCAAACAAGAACAGGATCACCCCCAAAACCAAAGAAAACCCCAAAAAGCACGGATCCAATCCCAAAACCACTCTAAACGTACCTGATGTTCTCCAAATCCAAATGTCCACTCCCAACCACCATAAAACCCATTAGGAACTCAACGAAACCCAACGGAAACCCCAAAACACCTCAAAAACACCCCAAAAAAGAACTGAATCAGAAGAAAAAAACACCAAAAAACTATGAATTTCCCCGCAAAACCACCCTAAACTCACCTGATCTTCTTCAAAACCCACAATCCACTCCCATTTCCCTTAAGGACCAACGAGAATCCAACTAAAACCCAACGGAGACCCCAAAACAAGTCAAAAACACCCCAAACAAGAACGGAATCACCCCCAAAACTGGAAGAAAATCCCCAAAAAACATAGATCCACCCCAAAACCACACTAAACCTACCTGATGTTCTCCAAAACACGCAATTTAAACTTTTCCAACATGATGAAAAACAAGAACCCAACAAAACCCAACGGAGACCCCAAAACATGTCAAAAACACCCCAAAAAAGAACGGGATCACCCCCAAAACTGGAAGAAAATTCCCCCCCCAAAAATTTACAATTTTCACCAGGATGACCAACATGAACCAAACGAAAACCCAAAACGAGACACCAAAACACGTCAAAAACACCCCAAAAAAGAAAGGGATCACCCATAAACTGGAAGAAAATCCCCAAAAAGCACAGATCCAATCCCAAAACCAGCCTAAACCTACCTGATGTTCTCCAAAACCCAACAAATTTACCCTTTTCCACCATGATGACCATGGAAAACTCAACGAAACCCAATGGAGACAAAAAACATGTCAAAAAAAAAAACAAACAAAACAAAACAAAAAAGAACAGGATCTCCCCAAAAAACAGAAGAAAAACCCAAATGCCATAGATCCACCCCAAAAGTCCCCCTAAGCCTACCTGATGTTCTCCAAAACCCACAATTTACCCTTTTTCACAATGATGACCAACGAGAACCCAACAAAACCCAACGGACAACCCCAAAACACGTCAAAAACACCCCAAAAAAGAACAGGATCACCCCAAAAAACAGAAGAAAACCCCAAATACCATGAATCCACCCCAAAAGTCCCCCTAAACCTACCTGAAGTTCTCCCAAAACCCACAATTTACCCTTTTCCACCAAGATGCCAACAGAAAACCCAACAAAACCCAACAGAGACATCAAAACATGTCAAAAACACCCCAAAAGAGAACGGGAGAACCCCCAAAACTGGAAGAAAAACCCAAAAAACATGGATCCAATCCCAAAACCACCCTAAACCTACCTGATCTTCTCCAAATCCCAAAGTCCACTCCCAACCACCATAAAACCCATTAGGAACTCAACAAAACGCAACGGAAACCCAAAAAAACGTCAAAAACACCCCAAAAAAGAACTGGATCAGAAGAAAAAAAAAACAAAACTATGCATTTCCCTCCCAAATCACCCTAAACTCACCTGATCTTCTTCAAAACCCACAATCCACTCCCATTTAGCTTAACGACCAACGAGAACCCAACAAAACCCAACGGAGAACCCAAAAACGTCAAAAACAACCCAAAAAAGAACTGGTTCAACCCCAACAACGAAAGAAAACCCCAAAAGCCATAGATCCACACCAAAAATCCCCCTAAACCAACCTGAAGTTCTCCAAAACCCACAATTTACACTTTTCCACATTGATGACCATGGAAAACCCAACGAAACCCAACGGAGACCCCAAAACACGTCAAAAACACCCCCAAAATGAATTGGATCACCCCCCCCCAAAAAAAAAAAAACAGAAGAAAACCCCATATATCATGAATCCACCCCAAAAGTCCCCCTAAACCTACCTGATGTTCTCCAAAACCCACAATTTACACTTTTCCACCATGATGACAATGGAAAACACAACGAAACCCAACGAAGAACCCAAAACACGTCAGAAACACCCCAAAAATGAATTCGATCACCCCAAAACTGGAACAAAATCCCCCAAAACCACAGATCCACCCCAAAAACACCCTAAATCTACCTGATGTTCTCCAAAACCCACAATTTACACTTTTCCACCATGATGACCACGGAAAACCCAACGAAACCCAACGGAGACCACAAAACACGTCAAAAACACCCCAAACAAGAACAGGATCACCCCCAAAACCAAAGAAAACCCCAAAAAGCACGGATCCAATCCCAAAACCACTCTAAACGTACCTGATGTTCTCCAAATCCAAATGTCCACTCCCAACCACCATAAAACCCATTAGGAACTCAACAAAACGCAACTGAAACCCCAAAACACCTCAAAAACACCCCAAAAGCAAACCGGATCAGAAGAAAATACGTGATTTAACCCCAAGAAAACCCTTAAACCTACCTGATCTTCTCCAAATCCCAAAATCCACTCCCACCCACCATAAAACCCATTAGGAACTCAACAAAACGCAACGGAAACCCAAAAAAACGTCAAAAACACCCCAAAAAAGAACTGGATCAGAAGAAAAAAAAAACAAAACTATGCATTTCCCTCCCAAATCACCCTAAACTCACCTGATCTTCTTCAAAACCCACAATCCACTCCCATTTAGCTTAACGACCAACGAGAACCCAACAAAACCCAACGAGACCCCAAAAACGTCAAAAACACCCCAAAAAAGAACTGGTTCAACCCCAACAACGAAAGAAAACCCCAAAAGCCATAGATCCACACCAAAAATCCCCCTAAACCAACCTGAAGTTCTCCAAAACCCACAATTTACACTTTTCCACATTGATGACCATGGAAAACCCAACGAAACCCAACGGAGACCCCAAAACACGTCAAAAACACCCCCAAAATGAATTGGATCACCCCCCCCCCAAAAAAAAAAAAAAACAGAAGAAAACCCCATATATCATGAATCCACCCCAAAAGTCCCCCTAAACCTACCTGATGTTCTCCCAAAACCCACAATTTAAACTTTTCCACCATGATGACAATGGAAAACACAACGAAACCCAACGAAGAACCCAAAACACGTCAGAAACACCCCAAAAATGAATTCGATCACCCCAAAACTGGAACAAAATCCCCCAAAACCACAGATCCACCCCAAAAACACCCTAAATCTACCTGATGTTCTCCAAAACCCACAATTTACACTTTTCCAACATGATGACCACGGAAAACCCAACAAAACCCAACGGAGACCCCAAAACTTGTCAAAAACACCCCAAAAAAAGAACGGGATCACCCCCAAAACTGGAAGAAAATTCCCCCCCCAAAAATTTACAATTTTCACCAGGATGACCAACATGAACCAAACGAAAACCCAAAACGAGACACCAAAACACGTCAAAAACACCCCAAAAAAGAAAGGGATCACCCATAAACTGGAAGAAAATCCCCAAAAAGCACAGATCCAATCCCAAAACCAGCCTAAACCTACCTGATGTTCTCCAAAACCCACAAATTTACCCTTTTCCACCATGATGACCATGGAAACCCAACGAAACCCAATGGAGACAAAAAACATGTCAAAAAACAAAACAAAACAAAACAAAAAAGAACAGGATCTCCCCAAAAAACAGAAGAAAAACCCAAATGCCATAGATCCACCCCAAAAGTCCCCCTAAGCCTACCTGATGTTCTCCAAAACCCACAATTTACCCTTTTTCACAATGATGACCAACGAGAACCCAACAAAACCCAACGGACAACCCCAAAACACGTCAAAAACACCCCAAAAAAGAACAGGATCACCCCAAAAAACAGAAGAAAACCCCAAATACCATGAATCCACCCCAAAAGTCCCCCTAAACCTACCTGAAGTTCTCCAAAACCCACAATTTACCCTTTTCCACCAAGATGCCAACAGAAAACCCAACAAAACCCAACAGAGACATCAAAACATGTCAAAAACACCCCCAAAAGAGAACGGGAGAACCCCCAAAACTGGAAGAAAAACCCAAAAAACATGGATCCAATCCCAAAACCACCCTAAACCTACCTGATCTTCTCCAAATCCCAAAGTCCACTCCCAACCACCATAAAACCCATTAGGAACTCAACAAAACGCAACGGAAACCCAAAAAAAACGTCAAAAACACCCCAAAAAAGAACTGGATCAGAAGAAAAAAAAAACAAAACTATGCATTTCCCTCCCAAATCACCCTAAACTCACCTGATCTTCTTCAAAACCCACAATCCACTCCCATTTAGCTTAACGACCAACGAGAACCCAACAAAACCCAACGGAGACCCCAAAAACGTCAAAAACACCCCAAAAAAGAACTGGTTCAACCCCAACAACGAAAGAAAACCCCAAAAGCCATAGATCCACACCAAAAATCCCCCTAAACCAACCTGAAGTTCTCCAAAACCCACAATTTACACTTTTCCACATTGATGACCATGGAAAACCCAACGAAACCCAACGGAGACCCCAAAACACGTCAAAAACACCCCCAAAATGAATTGGATCACCCCCCCCCCAAAAAAAAAAAAAACAGAAGAAAACCCCATATATCATGAATCCACCCCAAAAGTCCCCCTAAACCTACCTGATGTTCTCCAAAACCCACAATTTACACTTTTCCACCATGATGACAATGGAAAACACAACGAAACCCAACGAAAAACCCAAAACACGTCAGAAACACCCCAAAAATGAATTCGATCACCCCAAAACTGGAACAAAATCCCCCAAAAACACCAGATCCACCCCAAAAACACCCTAAATCTACCTGATGTTCTCCAAAACCCACAATTTACACTTTTCCACCATGATGACCACGGAAAACCCAACGAAACCCAACGGAGACCACAAAACACGTCAAAAACACCCCAAACAAGAACAGGATCACCCCCAAAACCAAAGAAAACCCCAAAAAGCACGGATCCAATCCCAAAACCACTCTAAACGTACCTGATGTTCTCCAAATCCAAATGTCCACTCCCAACCACCATAAAACCCATTAGGAACTCAACAAAACGCAACTGAAACCCCAAAACACCTCAAAAACACCCCAAAAGCAAACCGGATCAGAAGAAAATACGTGATTTAACCCCAAGAAAACCCTTAAACCTACCTGATCTTCTCCAAATCCCAAAATCCACTCCCACCCACCATAAAACCCATTAGGAACTCAACAAAACGCAACGGAAACCCAAAAAAACGTCAAAAACACCTCAAAAAAGAACTGGATCAGAAGAAAAAAAAAACAAAACTATGCATTTCCCTCCCAAATCACCCTAAACTCACCTGATCTTCTTCAAAACCCACAATCCACTCCCATTTAGCTTAACGACCAACGAGAACCCAACAAAACCCAACGGAGAACCCAAAAACGTCAAAAACACCCCAAAAAAGAACTGGTTCAACCCCAACAACGAAAGAAAACCCCAAAAGCCATAGATCCACACCAAAAATCCCCCTAAACCAACCTGAAGTTCTCCAAAACCCACAATTTACACTTTTCCACATTGATGACCATGGAAAACCCAACGAAACCCAACGGAGACCCCAAAACACGTCAAAAACACCCCCAAAATGAATTGGATCACCCCCCCCCAAAAAAAAAAAAACAGAAGAAAACCCCATATATCATGAATCCACCCCAAAAGTCCCCCTAAACCTACCTGATGTTCTCCAAAACCCACAATTTACACTTTTCCACCATGATGACAACGGAAAACACAACGAAACCCAACGAAGAACCCAAAACACGTCAGAAACACCCCAAAAATGAATTCGATCACCCCAAAACTGGAACAAAATCCCCCAAAACCACAGATCCACCCCAAAAACACCCTAAATCTACCTGATGTTCTCCAAAACCCACAATTTACACTTTTCCACCATGATGACCACGGAAAACCCAACGAAACCCAACGGAGACCACAAAACACGTCAAAAACACCCCAAACAAGAACAGGATCACCCCCAAAACCAAAGAAAACCCCAAAAAGCACGGATCCAATCCCAAAACCACTCTAAACGTACCTGATGTTCTCCAAATCCAAATGTCCACTCCCAACCACCATAAAACCCATTAGGAACTCAACGAAACCCAACGGAAACCCCAAAACACCTCAAAAACACCCCAAAAAAGAACTGAATCAGAAGAAAAAACACCAAAAACTATGAATTTCCCCGCAAAACCACCCTAAACTCACCTGATCTTCTTCAAAACCCACAATCCACTCCCATTTCCCTTAAGGACCAACGAGAATCCAACTAAAACCCAACGGAGACCCCAAAACAAGTCAAAAACACCCCAAACAAGAACAGGATAACCCCTAAAAAAGAAAGAAAACCCCAAAAAAACATAGATCCACCCCAAAACCACACTAAACCTACCTGATGTTCTCCAAATCCCAAAGTCCACTCCCAACAAACTTAAAACACATTAGGAAATCAACAAAACGCAACGGAAACCCCAAAACACGTCAAAAACACCACAAAAAAAAGCGGGATCACCTCCAAAACCGAAAGAAAACCCTAAAAGCCGTTGATCCACCCCAAAAGTCCCCCTAAACCTACCTGGTGTTCTCCAATACCCACAATTTACCCGTTTTCACCATGATGAACAACAAGAACCCAACAAAAACCAACGGAGACCCAAAAACACGTCTAAAACACCCCCAGAAAGAACTGAATCAGAAGAAAAAACACCAAAAACTATGAATTTCCCCACAAAACCACCCTAAACTCACCTGATCTTCTTCAAAACCCACAATCCACTCCCATTTCCCTTAAGGACCAACGAGAATCCAACTAAAACCCAACGGAGACCCCAAAACATGTCAAAAACACCCCAAACAAGAACGGAATCACCCCCAAAACTGGAAGAAAATCCCCAAAAAGCATGGATCCAATCCCAAAACCACCCTAAACCTACCTGATCTTCTCCAAATCCCAAAGTCCACTCCCAACCACCATAAAACCCATTAGGAACTCAACAAAACGCAACAGAAACCCCAAAACACCTCAAAAACACCCCAAAAGCAAACCGGATCAGAAGAAAATACGTGATTTAACCCCAAGAAAACCCTTAAACCTACCTGATCTTCTCCAAATCCCAAAATCCACTCCCACCCACCATAAAACCCATTAGGAACTCAACAAAACGCAACGGAAACCCAAAAAAACGTCAAAAACACCCCAAAAAAGAACTGGATCAGAAGAAAAAAAAAAACAAAACTATGCATTTCCCTCCCAAATCACCCTAAACTCACCTGATCTTCTTCAAAACCCACAATCCACTCCCATTTAGCTTAACGACCAACGAGAACCCAACAAAACCCAACGGAGAACCCAAAAACGTCAAAAACACCCCAAAAAAGAACTGGTTCAACCCCAACAACGAAAGAAAACCCCAAAAGACATAGATCCACACCAAAAATCCCCCTAAACCAACCTGAAGTTCTCCAAAACCCACAATTTACACTTTTCCACATTGATGACCATGGAAAACCCAACGAAACCCAACGGAGACCCCAAAACACGTCAAAAACACCCCCAAAATGAATTGGATCACCCCCCCCCCCAAAAAAAAAAAACAGAAGAAAACCCCATATATCATGAATCCACCCCAAAAGTCCCCCTAAACCTACCTGATGTTCTCCAAAACCCACAATTTACACTTTTCCACCATGATGACAACGGAAAACACAACGAAACCCAACGAAGAACCCAAAACACGTCAGAAACACCCCAAAAATGAATTCGATCACCCCAAAACTGGAACAAAATCCCCCAAAACCACAGATCCACCCCAAAAACACCCTAAATCTACCTGATGTTCTCCAAAACCCACAATTTTCACTTTTCCACCATGATGACCACGGAAAACCCAACGAAACCCAACGGAGACCACAAATAACGTCAAAAACACCCCAAACAAGAACAGGATCACCCCCAAAACCAAAGAAAACCCCAAAAAGCACGGATCCAATCCCAAAACCACTCTAAACGTACCTGATGTTCTCCAAATCCAAATGTCCACTCCCAACCACCATAAAACCCATTAGGAACTCAACGAAACCCAACGGAAACCCCAAAACACCTCAAAAACACCCCAAAAAAGAACTGAATCAGAAGAAAAAAACACCAAAAACTATGAATTTCCCCGCAAAACCACCCTAAACTCACCTGATCTTCTTCAAAACCCACAATCCACTCCCATTTCCCTTAAGGACCAACGAGAATCCAACTAAAACCCAACGGAGACCCCAAAACAAGTCAAAAACACCCCAAACAAGAACGGAATCACCCCCAAAACTGGAAGAAAATCCCCAAAAAACATAGATCCACCCCAAAACCACACTAAACCTACCTGATGTTCTCCAAAACACGCAATTTAAACTTTTCCAACATGATGAAAAACAAGAACCCAACAAAACCCAACGGAGACCCCAAAACATGTCAAAAACACCCCAAAAAAGAACGGGATCACCCCCAAAACTGGAAGAAAATTCCCCCCCCAAAAATTTACAATTTTCACCAGGATGACCAACATGAACCAAACGAAAACCCAAAACGAGACACCAAAACACGTCAAAAACACCCCAAAAAAGAAAGGGATCACCCATAAACTGGAAGAAAATCCCCCAAAAGCACAGATCCAATCCCAAAACCAGCCTAAACCTACCTGATGTTCTCCAAAACCCACAAATTTACCCTTTTCCACCATGATGACCATGGAAAACTCAACGAAACCCAATGGAGACAAAAAACATGTCAAAAAAAAAAAAAAAAAAAAAAAAAAAAAAGAACAGGATCTCCCCAAAAAACAGAAGAAAAACCCAAATGCCATAGATCCACCCCAAAAGTCCCCCTAAGCCTACCTGATGTTCTCCAAAACCCACAATTTACCCTTTTTCACAATGATGACCAACGAGAACCCAACAAACCCAACGGACAACCCCAAAACACGTCAAAAACACCCCAAAAAAGAACAGGATCACCCCAAAAAACAGAAGAAAACCCCAAATACCATGAATCCACCCCAAAAGTCCCCCTAAACCTACTGAAGTTCTCCAAAACCCACAATTTACCCTTTTCCACCAAGATGCCAACAGAAAACCCAACAAAACCCAACAGAGACATCAAAACATGTCAAAAACACCCCAAAAGAGAACGGGAGAACCCCCAAAACTGGAAGAAAAACCCAAAAAACATGGATCCAATCCCAAAACCACCCTAAACCTACCTGATCTTCTCCAAATCCCAAAGTCCACTCCCAACCACCATAAAACCCATTAGGAACTCAACAAAACGCAACAGAAACCCCAAAACACCTCAAAAACACCCCAAAAGCAAACCGGATCAGAAGAAAATACGTGATTTAACCCCAAGAAAACCTTAAACCTACCTGATCTTCTCCAAATCCCAAAATCCACTCCCACCCACCATAAAACCCATTAGGAACTCAACAAAACGCAACGGAAACCCAAAAAAACGTCAAAAACACCCCAAAAAAGAACTGGATCAGAAGAAAAAAAAAAACAAAACTATGCATTTCCCTCCCAAATCACCCTAAACTCACCTGATCTTCTTCAAAACCCACAATCCACTCCCATTTAGCTTAACGACCAACGAGAACCCAACAAAACCCAACGGAGAACCCAAAAACGTCAAAAACACCCCAAAAAAGAACTGGTTCAACCCAACAACGAAAGAAAACCCCAAAAGACATAGATCCACACCAAAAATCCCCCTCCCTAAACCAACCTGAAGTTCTCCAAAACCCACAATTTACACTTTTCCACATTGATGACCATGGAAAACCCAACGAAACCCAACGGAGACCCCAAAACACGTCAAAAACACCCCCAAAATGAATTGGATCACCCCCCCCCCAAAAAAAAAAAAACAGAAGAAAACCCCATATATCATGAATCCACCCCAAAAGTCCCCCTAAACCTACCTGATGTTCTCCAAAACCCACAATTTACACTTTTCCACCATGATGACAACGGAAAACACAACGAAACCCAACGAAGAACCCAAAACACATCAGAAACACCCCAAAAATGAATTCGATCACCCCAAAACTGGAACAAAATCCCCCAAAACCACAGATCCACCCCAAAAACACCCTAAATCTACCTGATGTTCTCCAAAACCCACAATTTTCACTTTTCCACCATGATGACCACGGAAAACCCAACAAAACCCAACGGAGACCACAAATAACGTCAAAAACACCCCAAACAAGAACAGGATCACCCCCAAAACCAAAGAAAACCCCAAAAAGCACGGATCCAATCCCAAAACCACTCTAAACGTACCTGATGTTCTCCAAATCCAAATGTCCACTCCCAACCACCATAAAACCCATTAGGAACTCAACGAAACCCAACGGAAACCCCAAAACACCTCAAAAACACCCCAAAAAAGAACTGAATCAGAAGAAAAAAACACCAAAAACTATGAATTTCCCCGCAAAACCACCCTAAACTCACCTGATCTTCTTCAAAACCCACAATCCACTCCCATTTCCCTTAAGGACCAACGAGAATCCAACTAAAACCCAACGGAGACCCCAAAACAAGTCAAAAACACCCCAAACAAGAACGGAATCACCCCCAAAACTGGAAGAAAATCCCCAAAAAACATAGATCCACCCCAAAACCACACTAAACCTACCTGATGTTCTCCAAAACACGCAATTTAAACTTTTCCAACATGATGAAAAACAAGAACCCAACAAAACCCAACGGAGACCCCAAAACATGTCAAAAACACCCCAAAAAAGAACGGGATCACCCCCAAAACTGGAAGAAAATTCCCCCCCAAAAAATTTACAATTTTCACCAGGATGACCAACATGAACCAAACGAAAACCCAAAACGAGACACCAAAACACGTCAAAAACACCCCAAAAAAGAAAGGGATCACCCATAAACTGGAAGAAAATCCCCCAAAAGCACAGATCCAATCCCAAAACCAGCCTAAACCTACCTGATGTTCTCCAAAACCCACAAATTTACCCTTTTCCACCATGATGACCATGGAAAACTCAACGAAACCCAATGGAGACAAAAAACATGTCAAAAAAAAAAAAAAAACAAAACAAAACAAAAAAGAACAGGATCTCCCCAAAAAACAGAAGAAAAACCCAAATGCCATAGATCCACCCCAAAAGTCCCCCTAAGCCTACCTGATGTTCTCCAAAACCCACAATTTACCCTTTTCCACCAAGATGCCAACAGAAAACCCAACAAAACCCAACAGAGACATCAAAACATGTCAAAAACACCCCAAAAGAGAACGGGAGAACCCCCAAAACTGGAAGAAAAACCCAAAAAACATGGATCCAATCCCAAAACCACCCTAAACCTACCTGATCTTCTCCAAATCCCAAAGTCCACTCCCAACCACCATAAAACCCATTAGGAACTCAACAAAACGCAACAGAAACCCCAAAACACCTCAAAAACACCCCAAAAGCAAACCGGATCAGAAGAAAATACGTGATTTAACCCCAAGAAAACCCTTAAACCTACCTGATCTTCTCCAAATCCCAAAATCCACTCCCACCCACCATAAAACCCATTAGGAACTCAACAAAACGCAACGGAAACCCAAAAAAACGTCAAAAACACCCCAAAAAAGAACTGGATCAGAAGAAAAAAAAAAACAAAACTATGCATTTCCCTCCCAAATCACCCTAAACTCACCTGATCTTCTTCAAAACCCACAATCCACTCCCATTTAGCTTAACGACCAACGAGAACCCAACAAAACCCAACGGAGAACCCAAAAACGTCAAAAACACCCCAAAAAAGAACTGGTTCAACCCCAACAACGAAAGAAAACCCCAAAAGACATAGATCCACACCAAAAATCCCCCTAAACCAACCTGAAGTTCTCCAAAACCCACAATTTACACTTTTCCACATTGATGACCATGGAAAACCCAACGAAACCCAACGGAGACCCCAAAACACGTCAAAAACACCCCCAAAATGAATTGGATCACCCCCCCCCCAAAAAAAAAAAAACAGAAGAAAACCCCATATATCATGAATCCACCCCAAAAGTCCCCCTAAACCTACCTGATGTTCTCCAAAACCCACAATTTACACTTTTCCACCATGATGACAACGGAAAACACAACGAAACCCAACGAAGAACCCAAAACACATCAGAAACACCCCAAAAATGAATTCGATCACCCCAAAACTGGAACAAAATCCCCCAAAACCACAGATCCACCCCAAAAACACCCTAAATCTACCTGATGTTCTCCAAAACCCACAATTTTCACTTTTCCACCATGATGACCACGGAAAACCCAACAAAACCCAACGGAGACCACAAATAACGTCAAAAACACCCCAAACAAGAACAGGATCACCCCCAAAACCAAAGAAAACCCCAAAAAGCACGGATCCAATCCCAAAACCACTCTAAACGTACCTGATGTTCTCCAAATCCAAATGTCCACTCCCAACCACCATAAAACCCATTAGGAACTCAACGAAACCCAACGGAAACCCCAAAACACCTCAAAAACACCCCAAAAAAGAACTGAATCAGAAGAAAAAAACACCAAAAACTATGAATTTCCCCGCAAAACCACCCTAAACTCACCTGATCTTCTTCAAAACCCACAATCCACTCCCATTTCCCTTAAGGACCAACGAGAATCCAACTAAAACCCAACGGAGACCCCAAAACAAGTCAAAAACACCCCAAACAAGAACGGAATCACCCCCAAAACTGGAAGAAAATCCCCAAAAAACATAGATCCACCCCAAAACCACACTAAACCTACCTGATGTTCTCCAAAACACGCAATTTAAACTTTTCCAACATGATGAAAAACAAGAACCCAACAAAACCCAACGGAGACCCCAAAACATGTCAAAAACACCCCAAAAAAGAACGGGATCACCCCCAAAACTGGAAGAAAATTCCCCCCCCAAAAATTTACAATTTTCACCAGGATGACCAACATGAACCAAACGAAAACCCAAAACGAGACACCAAAACACGTCAAAAACACCCCAAAAAAGAAAGGGATCACCCATAAACTGGAAGAAAATCCCCCAAAAGCACAGATCCAATCCCAAAACCAGCCTAAACCTACCTGATGTTCTCCAAAACCCACAAATTTACCCTTTTCCACCATGATGACCATGGAAAACTCAACGAAACCCAATGGAGACAAAAAACATGTCAAAAAACAAAACAAAACAAAACAAAAAAGAACAGGATCTCCCCAAAAAACAGAAGAAAAACCCAAATGCCATAGATCCACCCCAAAAGTCCCCCTAAGCCTACCTGATGTTCTCCAAAACCCACAATTTACCCTTTTTCACAATGATGACCAACGAGAACCCAACAAAACCCAACGGACAACCCCAAAACACGTCAAAAACACCCCAAAAAAGAACAGGATCACCCCAAAAAACAGAAGAAAACCCCAAATACCATGAATCCACCCCAAAAGTCCCCCTAAACCTACCTGAAGTTCTCCAAAACCCACAATTTACCCTTTTCCACCAAGATGCCAACAGAAAACCCAACAAAACCCAACAGAGACATCAAAACATGTCAAAAACACCCCAAAAGAGAACGGGAGAACCCCCAAAACTGGAAGAAAAACCCAAAAAACATGGATCCAATCCCAAAACCACCCTAAACCTACCTGATCTTCTCCAAATCCCAAAGTCCACTCCCAACCACCATAAAACCCATTAGGAACTCAACAAAACGCAACGGAAACCCAAAAAAACGTCAAAAACACCCCAAAAAAGAACTGGATCAGAAGAAAAAAAAAACAAAACTATGCATTTCCCTCCCAAATCACCCTAAACTCACCTGATCTTCTTCAAAACCCACAATCCACTCCCATTTAGCTTAACGACCAACGAGAACCCAACAAAACCCAACGGAGACCCCAAAAACGTCAAAAACAACCCAAAAAAGAACTGGTTCAACCCCAACAACGAAAGAAAACCCCAAAAGCCATAGATCCACACCAAAAATCCCCCTAAACCAACCTGAAGTTCTCCAAAACCCACAATTTACACTTTTCCACATTGATGACCATGGAAAACCCAACGAAACCCAACGGAGACCCCAAAACACGTCAAAAACACCCCCAAAATGAATTGGATCACCCCCCCCCCAAAAAAAAAAAAACAGAAGAAAACCCCATATATCATGAATCCACCCCAAAAGTCCCCCTAAACCTACCTGATGTTCTCCAAAACCCACAATTTACACTTTTCCACCATGATGACAATGGAAAACACAACGAAACCCAACGAAGAACCCAAAACACGTCAGAAACACCCCAAAAATGAATTCGATCACCCCAAAACTGGAACAAAATCCCCCAAAACCACAGATCCACCCCCAAAACACCCTAAATCTACCTGATGTTCTCCAAAACCCACAATTTACACTTTTCCACCATGATGACCACGGAAAACCCAACGAAACCCAACGGAGACCACAAAACACGTCAAAAACACCCCAAACAAGAACAGGATCACCCCCAAAACCAAAGAAAACCCCAAAAAGCACGGATCCAATCCCAAAACCACTCTAAACGTACCTGATGTTCTCCAAATCCAAATGTCCACTCCCAACCACCATAAAACCCATTAGGAACTCAACAAAACGCAACTGAAACCCCAAAACACCTCAAAAACACCCCAAAAGCAAACCGGATCAGAAGAAAATACGTGATTTAACCCCAAGAAAACCCTTAAACCTACCTGATCTTCTCCAAATCCCAAAATCCACTCCCACCCACCATAAAACCCATTAGGAACTCAACAAAACGCAACGGAAACCCAAAAAAACGTCAAAAACACCCCAAAAAAGAACTGGATCAGAAGAAAAAAAAAACAAAACTATGCATTTCCCTCCCAAATCACCCTAAACTCACCTGATCTTCTTCAAAACCCACAATCCACTCCCATTTAGCTTAACGACCAACGAGAACCCAACAAAACCCAACGGAGACCCCAAAAACGTCAAAAACAACCCAAAAAAGAACTGGTTCAACCCCAACAACGAAAGAAAACCCCAAAAGCCATAGATCCACACCAAAAATCCCCCTAAACCAACCTGAAGTTCTCCAAAACCCACAATTTACACTTTTCCACATTGATGACCATGGAAAACCCAACGAAACCCAACGGAGACCCCAAAACACGTCAAAAACACCCCCAAAATGAATTGGATCACCCCCCCCAAAAAAAAAAAAAACAGAAGAAAACCCCATATATCATGAATCCACCCCAAAAGTCCCCCTAAACCTACCTGATGTTCTCCAAAACCCACAATTTACACTTTTCCACCATGATGACAACGGAAAACACAACGAAACCCAACGAAGAACCCAAAACACGTCAGAAACACCCCAAAAATGAATTCGATCACCCCAAAACTGGAACAAAATCCCCCAAAACCACAGATCCACCCCAAAAACACCCTAAATCTACCTGATGTTCTCCAAAACCCACAATTTACACTTTTCCACCATGATGACCACGGAAAACCCAACGAAACCCAACGGAGACCACAAAACACGTCAAAAACACCCCAAACAAGAACAGGATCACCCCCAAAACCAAAGAAAACCCCAAAAAGCACGGATCCAATCCCAAAACCACTCTAAACGTACCTGATGTTCTCCAAATCCAAATGTCCACTCCCAACCACCATAAAACCCATTAGGAACTCAACGAAACCCAACGGAAACCCCAAAACACCTCAAAAACACCCCAAAAAAGAACTGAATCAGAAGAAAAAACACCAAAAACTATGAATTTCCCCGCAAAACCACCCTAAACTCACCTGATCTTCTTCAAAACCCACAATCCACTCCCATTTCCCTTAAGGACCAACGAGAATCCAACTAAAACCCAACGGAGACCCCAAAACAAGTCAAAAACACCCCAAACAAGAACAGGATAACCCCTAAAAAAGAAAGAAAACCCCAAAAAAACATAGATCCACCCCAAAACCACACTAAACCTACCTGATGTTCTCCAAATCCCAAAGTCCACTCCCAACAAACTTAAAACACATTAGGAAATCAACAAAACGCAACGGAAACCCCAAAACACGTCAAAAACACCACAAAAAAAAGCGGGATCACCCCCAAAACCGAAAGAAAACCCTAAAAGCCGTTGATCCACCCCAAAAGTCCCCCTAAACCTACCTGGTGTTCTCCAATACCCACAATTTACCCGTTTTCACCATGATGAACAACAAGAACCCAACAAAAACCAACGGAGACCCAAAAACACGTCTAAAACACCCCCAGAAAGAACTGAATCAGAAGAAAAAACACCAAAAACTATGAATTTCCCCACAAAACCACCCTAAACTCACCTGATCTTCTTCAAAACCCACAATCCACTCCCATTTCCCTTAAGGACCAACGAGAATCCAACTAAAACCCAACGGAGACCCCAAAACATGTCAAAAACACCCCAAACAAGAACGGAATCACCCCCAAAACTGGAAGAAAATCCCCAAAAAGCATGGATCCAATCCCAAAACCACCCTAAACCTACCTGATCTTCTCCAAATCCCAAAGTCCACTCCCAACCACCATAAAACCCATTAGGAACTCAACAAAACGCAACAGAAACCCCAAAACACCTCAAAAACACCCCAAAAGCAAACCGGATCAGAAGAAAATACGTGATTTAACCCCAAGAAAACCCTTAAACCTACCTGATCTTCTCCAAATCCCAAAATCCACTCCCACCCACCATAAAACCCATTAGGAACTCAACAAAACGCAACGGAAACCCAAAAAAACGTCAAAAACACCCCAAAAAAGAACTGGATCAGAAGAAAAAAAAAAACAAAACTATGCATTTCCCTCCCAAATCACCCTAAACTCACCTGATCTTCTTCAAAACCCACAATCCACTCCCATTTAGCTTAACGACCAACGAGAACCCAACAAAACCCAACGGAGACCCCAAAAACGTCAAAAACAACCCAAAAAAGAACTGGTTCAACCCCAACAACGAAAGAAAACCCCAAAAGACATAGATCCACACCAAAAATCCCCCTAAACCAACCTGAAGTTCTCCAAAACCCACAATTTACACTTTTCCACATTGATGACCATGGAAAACCCAACGAAACCCAACGGAGACCCCAAAACACGTCAAAAACACCCCCAAAATGAATTGGATCACCCCCCCCCAAAAAAAAAAAAACAGAAGAAAACCCCATATATCATGAATCCACCCCAAAAGTCCCCCTAAACCTACCTGATGTTCTCCAAAACCCACAATTTACACTTTTCCACCATGATGACAATGGAAAACACAACGAAACCCAACGAAGAACCCAAAACACGTCAGAAACACCCCAAAAATGAATTCGATCACCCCAAAACTGGAACAAAATCCCCCAAAACCACAGATCCACCCCAAAAACACCCTAAATCTACCTGATGTTCTCCAAAACCCACAATTTTCACTTTTCCACCATGATGACCACGGAAAACCCAACAAAACCCAACGGAGACCACAAATAACGTCAAAAACACCCCAAACAAGAACAGGATCACCCCCAAAACCAAAGAAAACCCCAAAAAGCACGGATCCAATCCCAAAACCACTCTAAACGTACCTGATGTTCTCCAAATCCAAATGTCCACTCCCAACCACCATAAAACCCATTAGGAACTCAACGAAACCCAACGGAAACCCCAAAACACCTCAAAAACACCCCAAAAAAGAACTGAATCAGAAGAAAAAAACACCAAAAACTATGAATTTCCCCGCAAAACCACCCTAAACTCACCTGATCTTCTTCAAAACCCACAATCCACTCCCATTTCCCTTAAGGACCAACGAGAATCCAACTAAAACCCAACGGAGACCCCAAAACAAGTCAAAAACACCCCAAACAAGAACGGAATCACCCCCAAAACTGGAAGAAAATCCCCAAAAAACATAGATCCACCCCAAAACCACACTAAACCTACCTGATGTTCTCCAAAACACGCAATTTAAACTTTTCCAACATGATGAAAAACAAGAACCCAACAAAACCCAACGGAGACCCCAAAACATGTCAAAAACACCCCAAAAAAGAACGGGATCACCCCCAAAACTGGAAGAAAATTCCCCCCCAAAAAATTTACAATTTTCACCAGGATGACCAACATGAACCAAACGAAAACCCAAAACGAGACACCAAAACACGTCAAAAACACCCCAAAAAAGAAAGGGATCACCCATAAACTGGAAGAAAATCCCCCAAAAGCACAGATCCAATCCCAAAACCAGCCTAAACCTACCTGATGTTCTCCAAAACCCACAAATTTACCCTTTTCCACCATGATGACCATGGAAAACTCAACGAAACCCAATGGAGACAAAAAACATGTCAAAAAAAAAAACAAAACAAAACAAAACAAAAAAGAACAGGATCTCCCCAAAAAACAGAAGAAAAACCCAAATGCCATAGATCCACCCCAAAAGTCCCCCTAAGCCTACCTGATGTTCTCCAAAACCCACAATTTACCCTTTTCCACCAAGATGCCAACAGAAAACCCAACAAAACCCAACAGAGACATCAAAACATGTCAAAAACACCCCAAAAGAGAACGGGAGAACCCCCAAAACTGGAAGAAAAACCCAAAAAACATGGATCCAATCCCAAAACCACCCTAAACCTACCTGATCTTCTCCAAATCCCAAAGTCCACTCCCAACCACCATAAAACCCATTAGGAACTCAACAAAACGCAACGGAAACCCAAAAAAACGTCAAAAACACCCCAAAAAAGAACTGGATCAGAAGAAAAAAAAAACAAAACTATGCATTTCCCTCCCAAATCACCCTAAACTCACCTGATCTTCTTCAAAACCCACAATCCACTCCCATTTAGCTTAACGACCAACGAGAACCCAACAAAACCCAACGGAGACCCCAAAAACGTCAAAAACAACCCAAAAAAGAACTGGTTCAACCCCAACAACGAAAGAAAACCCCAAAAGCCATAGATCCACACCAAAAATCCCCCTAAACCAACCTGAAGTTCTCCAAAACCCACAATTTACACTTTTCCACATTGATGACCATGGAAAACCCAACGAAACCCAACGGAGACCCCAAAACACGTCAAAAACACCCCCAAAATGAATTGGATCACCCCCCCCCCCAAAAAAAAAAAAACAGAAGAAAACCCCATATATCAGGAATCCACCCCAAAAGTCCCCCTAAACCTACCTGATGTTCTCCAAAACCCACAATTTACACTTTTCCACCATGATGACAATGGAAAACACAACGAAACCCAACGAAGAACCCAAAACACGTCAGAAACACCCCAAAAATGAATTCGATCACCCCAAAACTGGAACAAAATCCCCCAAAACCACAGATCCACCCCCAAAACACCCTAAATCTACCTGATGTTCTCCAAAACCCACAATTTACACTTTTCCACCATGATGACCACGGAAAACCCAACGAAACCCAACGGAGACCACAAAACACGTCAAAAACACCCCAAACAAGAACAGGATCACCCCCAAAACCAAAGAAAACCCCAAAAAGCACGGATCCAATCCCAAAACCACTCTAAACGTACCTGATGTTCTCCAAATCCAAATGTCCACTCCCAACCACCATAAAACCCATTAGGAACTCAACAAAACGCAACTGAAACCCCAAAACACCTCAAAAACACCCCAAAAGCAAACCGGATCAGAAGAAAATACGTGATTTAACCCCAAGAAAACCCTTAAACCTACCTGATCTTCTCCAAATCCCAAAATCCACTCCCACCCACCATAAAACCCATTAGGAACTCAACAAAACGCAACGGAAACCCAAAAAAACGTCAAAAACACCCCAAAAAAGAACTGGATCAGAAGAAAAAAAAAAAACAAAACTATGCATTTCCCTCCCAAATCACCCTAAACTCACCTGATCTTCTTCAAAACCCACAATCCACTCCCATTTAGCTTAACGACCAACGAGAACCCAACAAAACCCAACGGAGACCCCAAAAACGTCAAAAACAACCCAAAAAAGAACTGGTTCAACCCCAACAACGAAAGAAAACCCCAAAAGACATAGATCCACACCAAAAATCCCCCTAAACCAACCTGAAGTTCTCCAAAACCCACAATTTACACTTTTCCACATTGATGACCATGGAAAACCCAACGAAACCCAACGGAGACCCCAAAACACGTCAAAAACACCCCCAAAATGAATTGGATCACACCCCCCCAAAAAAAAAAAAACAGAAGAAAACCCCATATATCATGAATCCACCCCAAAAGTCCCCCTAAACCTACCTGATGTTCTCCAAAACCCACAATTTACACTTTTCCGCCATGATGACAACGGAAAACACAACGAAACCCAACGAAGAACCCAAAACACGTCAGAAACACCCCAAAAATGAATTCGATCACCCCAAAACTGGAACAAAATCCCCCAAAACCACAGATCCACCCCAAAAACACCCTAAACCTACCTGATGTTCTCCAAAACCCACAATTTACACTTTTCCACCATGATGACCACGGAAAACCCAACGAAACCCAACGGAGACCACAAAACACGTCAAAAACACCCCAAACAAGAACAGGATCACCCCCAAAACCAAAGAAAACCCCAAAAAGCACGGATCCAATCCCAAAACCACTCTAAACGTACCTGATGTTCTCCAAATCCAAATGTCCACTCCCAACCACCATAAAACCCATTAGGAACTCAACGAAACCCAACGGAAACCCCAAAACACCTCAAAAACACCCCAAAAAAGAACTGAATCAGAAGAAAAAACACCAAAAACTATGAATTTCCCCGCAAAACCACCCTAAACTCACCTGATCTTCTTCAAAACCCACAATCCACTCCCATTTCCCTTAAGGACCAACGAGAATCCAACTAAAACCCAACGGAGACCCCAAAACAAGTCAAAAACACCCCAAACAAGAACAGGATAACCCCTAAAAAAGAAAGAAAACCCCAAAAAAACATAGATCCACCCCAAAACCACACTAAACCTACCTGATGTTCTCCAAATCCCAAAGTCCACTCCCAACAAACTTAAAACACATTAGGAAATCAACAAAACGCAACGGAAACCCCAAAACACGTCAAAAACACCACAAAAAAAAGCGGGATCACCCCCAAAACCGAAAGAAAACCCTAAAAGCCGTTGATCCACCCCAAAAGTCCCCCTAAACCTACCTGGTGTTCTCCAATACCCACAATTTACCCGTTTTCACCATGATGAACAACAAGAACCCAACAAAAACCAACGGAGACCCAAAAACACGTCTAAAACACCCCCAGAAAGAACTGAATCAGAAGAAAAAACACCAAAAACTATGAATTTCCCCACAAAACCACCCTAAACTCACCTGATCTTCTTCAAAACCCACAATCCACTCCCATTTCCCTTAAGGACCAACGAGAATCCAACTAAAACCCAACGGAGACCCCAAAACATGTCAAAAACACCCCAAACAAGAACGGAATCACCCCCAAAACTGGAAGAAAATCCCCAAAAAGCATGGATCCAATCCCAAAACCACCCTAAACCTACCTGATCTTCTCCAAATCCCAAAGTCCACTCCCAACCACCATAAAACCCATTAGGAACTCAACAAAACGCAACAGAAACCCCAAAACACCTCAAAAACACCCCAAAAGCAAACCGGATCAGAAGAAAATACGTGATTTAACCCCAAGAAAACCCTTAAACCTACCTGATCTTCTCCAAATCCCAAAATCCACTCCCACCCACCATAAAACCCATTAGGAACTCAACAAAACGCAACGGAAACCCAAAAAAACGTCAAAAACACCCCAAAAAAGAACTGGATCAGAAGAAAAAAAAAACAAAACTATGCATTTCCCTCCCAAATCACCCTAAACTCACCTGATCTTCTTCAAAACCCACAATCCACTCCCATTTAGCTTAACGACCAACGAGAACCCAACAAAACCCAACGGAGACCCCAAAAACGTCAAAAACACCCCAAAAAAGAACTGGTTCAACCCCAACAACGAAAGAAAACCCCAAAAGACATAGATCCACACCAAAAATCCCCCTAAACCAACCTGAAGTTCTCCAAAACCCACAATTTACACTTTTCCACATTGATGACCATGGAAAACCCAACGAAACCCAACGGAGACCCCAAAACACGTCAAAAACACCCCCAAAATGAATTGGATCACCCCCCCCCAAAAAAAAAAAAACAGAAGAAAACCCCATATATCATGAATCCACCCCAAAAGTCCCCCTAAACCTACCTGATGTTCTCCAAAACCCACAATTTTCACTTTTCCACCATGATGACCAATGAGAACCCAACGAAACCCAACGGAGACCCCATAACACGCCAGAAACACCCCAAAAAAGAACAGGATCACCCCAAAAAACGGAAGAAGAGCCCAAATACCATGAATCCACCCCAAAAGTCCCCCTAAACCTACCTGAAGTTATCCAAAACCCACAATTTACACTTTTCCACCATGATGCCAACGGAAAACCCAACGAAACCCAACGGAGACCCCAAAACACGTCAAAAACGCCCCAAAAAACATATGGATCAGAAGAAAAAAAAAGAAGAAGAAAACCCCAAAACCCATGAATCCACCCCAAAAGTCCCCCTAAACCTACCTGAAGTTCTCCAAAACCCACAATTTACACTTTTCCAACATGATGACCAACAAGAACCCAACGAATCACAACAGAGACCCCAAAACAAGTCAAAAACACACAAAGCAAGAACGGGATAACACCCAAAAAAGAAATAAAACCCCCAAAAATATAGATCCACCCCAAAACCACCCTAAACCTACCTGATGTTCTCCAAAACCCACAATTTAACCTTTTCCACAATGATGACCATGGAAAACCTACGAAACACAACGGAGACCCCAAAACACCTCAAAAACACCCCAAAAAAGAACGGGATCACCTCAAAAAAGAAAGAAAATGACAAAAACCATAGATCCACCCCAAAACCACGCTAAACCTACCTGATGTTCTCCAAAACCCAAAATTTAACCTTTTCCACAATGATGACCATGGAAAACCTACGAAACACAAGGGAGACCAAAAAAGGGCCAAAAACACCCCAAACAAGAACGGGTTCACCCCAAAACTGGAAGAAAATCCCCCAAAATCATAGATCCACCCAAAACCACCCTAAACCTACCTGATGTTCTCCAAAACCCACAATTTACACTTTTCCACCATGATAACCAATGAGAACCCAACAAAACCCAACGGAGACCCCATAACACGCCAGAAACACCCCAAAAAAGAACAGGATCACCCCAAAAAACGGAAGAAGAGCCCAAATACCATGAATCCACCCCAAAAGTCCCCCTAAACCTACCTGAAGTTATCCAAAACCCACAATTTACACTTTTCCACCATGATGCCAACGGAAAACCCAACGAAACCCAACGGAGACCCCAAAACACGTCAAAAACGCCCCAAAAAACATATGGATCAGAAGAAAAAAAAAGAAGAAGAAAACCCCAAAAACCATGAATCCACCCCAAAAGTCCCCCTAAACCTACCTGAAGTTCTCCAAAACCCACAATTTACACTTTTCCAACATGATGACCAACAAGAACCCAACGAAACACAACAGAGACCCCAAAACAAGTCAAAAACACGCAAAGCAAGAACGGGATAACACCCAAAAAAGAAATAAAACCCCCAAAAATATAGATCCACCCCAAAACCACCCTAAACCTACCTGATGTTCTCCAAAACCCACAATTTAAACTTTTCCACCATTATGACCTACGAAACCCAACAAAACCCAACGGAGACACAAACACACGTCAAAAACAACCCAAAAATGAATAGGATCACCCCCAAAAAAACAGAAGAAAACCCCAAAAACCATGAATCTGCCCCAAAAGTCCCCATAAACCTACCTGATGATCTCCAAAACACACAATTTACACTTTTCCACCATGATGACCATGGAAAACCCAACGAAACCTGACGGTGAAACCAAAACAAGTCAAAAAAAAGAACAAAAAAGAAAGGGATCTCCCCCAAAATTGGAAGAAAAACCCTCAAAATCATAGATCCACACCAAAACCACCCTAAAGCTACCCGATGTTCTCCAAAACACACAATTTAAAATTTTCCGCAATAATGACCACGGAAAACCCAACGAAACCCAACAGAGACCCCAAAACACGTCTAAAACACCCCAAACAAGAACGGAATCACCCCCAAAACTGGAAGAAAATCCCCAAAAACCAAGGATCCAATTCCAAAACCACCCTAAACCTACCTGATGTTCTCCAAATCCCAAAGTCCACTCCCAACCACCATAAAACCCATTAGGAACTCAACAAAACGCAACGGAAACGCCAAAACACCTCAAAAAAAAACCAAAAGCGAACCGGATCAGAAGAAAATATGTGATTTAACCCCAAAAAAACCCTTAAACCTACCTGATGTTCTCCTAAATGTACAATCCACTCCCAACCTCTATAAAGCCCATTAGGAACCCAACGAAACCCATCAGAGACCCCAAAACAAGTCAAAAAAAAAAAAAAAACAAACAAAACAAGAACGGGATAACCCCTAAAAATGAAAGAATACCCCAAAAGCCATAGATCCACACCAAAAGTCCCCCTAAACCTACCTGATGTTCCCCAAAACCCACAATTTACCCTTTTCCACCATGACGACCAACATGAACCAAATGAAAACCCAAAGGAGACCACAAAACACGTCAAAAACACCCCAAAAAAGAACGGGATCACCTCCAAAACTGAAAGAAAATCCCCAAAAATCACGGATCCAATCCCAAAACCACACTAAACCTACCTAACGTTCTCCAAAACACAAAATTTACACTTTTCCAACATGATGACAATGGAAAACCCAACGAAACACAACGGAGAACGCAAAACAAGTCAAAAACACCCCAAAAAAGAACGGGATCAACCCCAAAACCGAAAGAAAAACCTAAAAGCCATTGATCCAACACAAAAGTCCCCCTAAACCTACCTGATGTTCTCCAAAACCCACAATTTACACTTTTTCACCATGATAACCAATGAGAACCCAACGAAACCCAACGGAGACCCCAAAACACGTCAAAAACGCCCCAAAAAACATATGGATCAGAAGAAAAAAAAAGAAGAAGAAAACCCCAAAAACCATGAATCCACCCCAAAAGTCCCCCTAAACCTACCTGAAGTTCTCCAAAACCCACAATTTACACTTTTCCAACATGATGACCAACAAGAACCCAACGAATCACAACAGAGACCCCAAAACAAGTCAAAAACACGCAAAGCAAGAACGGGATAACACCCAAAAAAGAAATAAAACCCCCAAAAATATAGATCCACCCCAAAACCACCCTAAACCTACCTGATGTTCTCCAAAACCCACAATTTAACCTTTTCCACAATGATGACCATGGAAAACCTACGAAACACAACGGAGACCCCAAAACACCTCAAAAACACCCCAAAAAAGAACGGGATCACCTCAAAAAAGAAAGAAAATGACAAAAACCATAGATCCACCCCAAAACCACGCTAAACCTACCTGATGTTCTCCAAAACCCAAAATTTAACCTTTTCCACAATGATGACCATGGAAAACCTACGAAACACAAGGGAGACCAAAAAAGGGCCAAAAACACCCCAAACAAGAACGGGTTCACCCCAAAACTGGAAGAAAATCCCCCAAAATCATAGATCCACCCAAAACCACCCTAAACCTACCTGATGTTCTCCAAAACCCACAATTTACACTTTTCCACCATTATGACCTACGAAACCCAACAAAACCCAACGGAGACACAAAAACACGTCAAAAACAACCCAAATATGAATAGGATCACCCCCAAAAAAACAGAAGAAAACCCCAAAAACCATGAATCTGCCCCAAAAGTCCCCATAAACCTACCTGATGATCTCCAAAACACACAATTTACACTTTTCCACCATGATGACAATGGAAAACCCAACGAAACCTGACGGTGAAACCAAAACAAGTCAAAAAAAAGAACAAAAAAGAAAGGGATCACCCCCAAAATTGGAAGAAAAACCCTCAAAATCATAGATCCACACCAAAACCACCCTAAAGCTACCCGATGTTCTCCAACACCCACAATTTAAAATTTTCCGCAATAATGACCACGGAAAACCCAACGAAACCCAACGGAGACCCCAAAACACGTCAAAAACACCCCAAACAAGAACGGAATCACCCCCAAAACTGGAAGATAATCCCCAAAAAACAAGGAACCAATTCCAAAACCACCCTAAACCTACCTGATGTTCTCCAAATCCCAAAGTCCACTCCCAACCACCATAAAACCCATTAGGAACTCAACAAAACGCAACGGAAACGCCAAAACACCTCAAAAAAAAACCAAAAGCGAACCGGATCAGAAGAAAATATGTGATTTAACCCCAAAAAAACCCTTAAACCTACCTGATGTTCTCCTAAATGTACAATCCACTCCCAACCTCTATAAAGCCCATTAGGAACCCAACGAAACCCATCAGAGACCCCAAAACAAGTCAAAAAAAAAAAAAACAAACAAAACAAGAACGGGATAACCCCTAAAAATGAAAGAATACCCCAAAAGCCATAGATCCACACCAAAAGTCCCCCTAAACCTACCTGATGTTCCCCAAAACCCACAATTTACCCTTTTCCACCATGACGACCAACATGAACCAAACGAAAACCCAAAGGAGACCACAAAACACGTCAAAAACACCCCAAAAAAGAACGGGATCACCTCCAAAACTGAAAGAAAATCCCCAAAAATCACGGATCCAATCCCAAAACCACCCTAAACCTACCTAACGTTCTCCAAAACACAAAATTTACACTTTTCCAACATGATGACAATGGAAAACCCAACGAAACACAACGGAGAACGCAAAACAAGTCAAAAACACCCCAAAAAAGAACGGGATCAACCCCAAAACCGAAAGAAAAACCTAAAAGCCATTGATCCAACACAAAAGTCCCCCTAAACCTACCTGATGTTCTCCAAAACCCACAATTTACACTTTTTCACCATGATAACCAATGAGAACCCAACAAAACCCAACGGAGACCCCATAACACGCCAGAAACACCCCAAAAAAGAACAGGATCACCCCAAAAAACGGAAGAAGAGCCCAAATACCATGAATCCACCCCAAAAGTCCCCCTAAACCTACCTGAAGTTATCCAAAACCCACAATTTACACTTTTCCACCATGATGCCAACGGAAAACCCAACGAAACCCAACGGAGACCCCAAAACACGTCAAAAACGCCCCAAAAAACATATGGATCAGAAGAAAAAAAAAGAAGAAGAAAACCCCAAAAACCATGAATCCACCCCAAAAGTCCCCCTAAACCTACCTGAAGTTCTCCAAAACCCACAATTTACACTTTTCCAACATGATGACCAACAAGAACCCAACGAAACACAACAGAGACCCCAAAACAAGTCAAAAACACGCAAAGCAAGAACGGGATAACACCCAAAAAAGAAATAAAACCCCCAAAAATATAGATCCACCCCAAAACCACCCTAAACCTACCTGATGTTCTCCAAAACCCACAATTTAACCTTTTCCACAATGATGACCATGGAAAACCTACGAAACACAACGGAGACCCCAAAACACCTCAAAAACACCCCAAAAAAGAACGGGATCACCTCAAAAAAGAAAGAAAATGACAAAAACCATAGATCCACCCCAAAACCACACTAAACCTACCTGATGTTCTCCAAAACACAAAATTTAACATTTTCCACAATGATGACCACGGAAAACGAACGAAACACAAGGGAGACCAAAAAAGGGCCAAAAACACCCCAAACAAGAACGGGTTCACCCCAAAACTGAAAGAAAATCCCCCAAAATCATAGATCCACCCAAAACCACCCTAAACCTACCTGATGTTCTCCAAAACCCACAATTTACACTTTTCCACCATGATAACCAATGAGAACCCAACAAAACCCAACGGAGACCCCATAACACGCCAGAAACACCCCAAAAAAGAACAGGATCACCCCAAAAAACGGAAGAAGAGCCCAAATACCATGAATCCACCCCAAAAGTCCCCCTAAACCTACCTGAAGTTATCCAAAACCCACAATTTACACTTTTCCACCATGATGCCAACGGAAAACCCAACGAAACCCAACGGAGACCCCAAAACACGTCAAAAACGCCCCAAAAAACATATGGATCAGAAGAAAAAAAAGAAGAAGAAAACCCCAAAAACCATGAATCCACCCCAAAAGTCCCCCTAAACCTACCTGAAGTTCTCCAAAACCCACAATTTACACTTTTCCAACATGATGACCAACAAGAACCCAACGAAACACAACAGAGACCCCAAAACAAGTCAAAAACACGCAAAGCAAGAACGGGATAACACCCAAAAAAGAAATAAAACCCCCAAAAATATAGATCCACCCCAAAACCACCCTAAACCTACCTGATGTTCTCCAAAACCCACAATTTAACCTTTTCCACAATGATGACCATGGAAAACCTACGAAACACAACGGAGACCCCAAAACACCTCAAAAACACCCCAAAAAAGAACGGGATCACCTCAAAAAAGAAAGAAAATGACAAAAACCATAGATCCACCCCAAAACCACACTAAACCTACCTGATGTTCTCCAAAACACAAAATTTAACATTTTCCACAATGATGACCACGGAAAACGAACGAAACATAAGGGAGACCAAAAAAGGGCCAAAAACACCCCAAACAAGAACGGGATCACCCCAAAACTGGAAGAAAATCCCCCAAAATCATAGATCCACCCAAAACCACCCTAAACCTACCTGATGTTCTCCAAAACCCACAATTTACACTTTTCCACCATTATGACCTACGAAACCCAACAAAACCCAACGGAGACACAAACACACGTCAAAAACAACCCAAAAATGAATAGGATCACCCCCAAAAAAACAGAAGAAAACCCCAAAACCCATGAATCTGCCCCAAAAGTCCCCATAAACCTACCTGATGATCTCCAAAACACACAATTTACACTTTTCCACCATGATGACCATGGAAAACCCAACGAAACCTGACGGTGAAACCAAAACAAGTCAAAAAAAAGAACAAAAAAGAAAGGGATCACCCCCAAAATTGGAAGAAAAACCCTCAAAATCATAGATCCACACCAAAACCACCCTAAAGCTACCCGATGTTCTCCAAAACACACAATTTAAAATTTTCCACAATAATGACCACGGAAAACCCAACGAAACCCAACGGAGACCCCAAAACACGTCAAAAACACCCCAAACAAGAACGGAATCACCCCCAAAACTGGAAGAAAATCCCCAAAAACCAAGGATCCAATTCCAAAACCACCCTAAACCTACCTGATGTTCTCCAAATCCCAAAGTCCACTCCCAACCACCATAAAACCCATTAGGAACTCAACAAAACGCAACGGAAACGCCAAAACACCTCAAAAAAAAACCAAAAGCGAACCGGATCAGAAGAAAATATGTGATTTAACCCCAAAAAAACCCTTAAACCTACCTGATGTTCTCCTAAATGTACAATCCACTCCCAACCTCTATAAAGCCCATTAGGAACCCAACGAAACCCATCAGAGACCCCAAAACAAGTCAAAAAAAAAAAAAAAAAAAAAAAAACAAGAACGGGATAACCCCTAAAAATGAAAGAATACCCCAAAAGCCATAGATCCACACCAAAAGTCCCCCTAAACCTACCTGATGTTCCCCAAAACCCACAATTTACCCTTTTCCACCATGACGACCAACATGAACCAAACGAAAACCCAAAGGAGACCACAAAACACGTCAAAAACACCCCAAAAAAGAACGGGATCACCTCCAAAACTGAAAGAAAATCCCCAAAAATCACGGATCCAATCCCAAAACCACCCTAAACCTACCTAACGTTCTCCAAAACACAAAATTTACACTTTTCCAACATGATGACAATGGAAAACCCAACGAAACACAACGGAGAACGCAAAACACGTCAAAAACACCCCAAAAAAGAACGGGATCAACCCCAAAACCGAAAGAAAAACCTAAAAGCCATTGATCCAACACAAAAGTCCCCCTAAACCTACCTGATGTTCTCCAAAACCCACAATTTACACTTTTTCACCATGATAACCAATGAGAACCCAACAAAACCCAACGGAGACCCCATAACACGCCAGAAACACCCCAAAAAAGAACAGGATCACCCCAAAAAACGGAAGAAGAGCCCAAATACCATGAATCCACCCCAAAAGTCCCCCTAAACCTACCTGAAGTTCTCCAAAACCCACAATTTACACTTTTCCACCATGATGCCAACGGAAAACCCAACGAAACCCAACGGAGACCCCAAAACACGTCAAAAACGCCCCAAAAAACATATGGATCAGAAGAAAAAAAAGAAGAAAACCCCAAAAACCATGAATCCACCCCAAAAGTCCCCCTAAACCTACCTGAAGTTCTCCAAAACCCACAATTTACACTTTTCCAATATGATGACCAACAAGAACCCAACGAAACACAACAGAGACCCCAAAACAAGTCAAAAACACGCAAAGCAAGAACGGGATAACACCCAAAAAAGAAATAAAACCCCCAAAAATATAGATCCACCCCAAAACCACCCTAAACCTACCTGATGTTCTCCAAAACCCACAATTTAACCTTTTCCACAATGATGACCATGGAAAACCTACGAAACACAACGGAGACCCCAAAACACCTCAAAAACACCCCAAAAAAGAACGGGATCACCTCAAAAAAGAAAGAAAATGACAAAAACCATAGATCCACCCCAAAACCACACTAAACCTACCTGATGTTCTCCAAAACACAAAATTTAACATTTTCCACAATGATGACCACGGAAAACGAACGAAACATAAGGGAGACCAAAAAAGGGCCAAAAACACCCCAAACAAGAACGGGTTCACCCCAAAACTGGAAGAAAATCCCCCAAAATCATAGATCCACCCAAAACCACCCTAAACCTACCTGATGTTCTCCAAAACCCACAATTTACACTTTTTCACCATTATGACCTACGAAACCCAACAAAACCCAACGGAGACACAAACACACGTCAAAAACAACCCAAAAATGAATAGGATCACCCCCAAAAAAACAGAAGAAAACCCCAAAAACCATGAATCTGCCCCAAAAGTCCCCATAAACTCACCTGATGTTCTCCAAAACACACAATTTACACTTTTCCAACATGATGACCATGGAAAACCCAACGAAACCTGACGGTGAAACCAAAACAAGTCAAAAAAAAGAACAAAAAAGAAAGGGATCACCCCCCAAAATTGGAAGAAAAACCCTCAAAATCATAGATCCACACCAAAACCACCCTAAAGCTACCCGATGTTCTCCAATACCCACAATTTAAAATTTTCCACCATAATGACCACGGAAAACCCAACGAAACCCAACGGTTTTAAGAAAATTAAGCAAAAGAATTTTCATAGTGTCTAGGCAAGCATTATGCAGCTCCTTACTTCAGCAGGGAGCTTTCGCAACTCCCGCTCCTCAAACAGAACTCCTTGTTTTTATAATACAAAAGACAATGAACAAACATTTATGGTTTATTGCCCTAAGTTTTTGGGTTAGGGTTTTTTGCGTCTTAATGTTTTGGGGTTAGGGTTTGGAGCGCCCTAAGTTTTTGGGCTAGGGCTTTGAGCATTCCTAACGTTTTGGGTTGGGTTTGGGTTTTGAGCATCCTAAGATTTTGGGTTGGGGGTTTTAGGCATAGGTCTTCAGGGGTTTAGTGTGGTAAATAGTTTGGGTTAGGTCTGTAGGGGTTTCGAGGTTTTTTGGATGTTAGGGCTTGAGGCTTTTTTTGTAAGGGCGGTGAGGGTTCCAGTGAGTGCTGGTAAACGCAGTTCTCGAGCACTCGGCCTGTGATTGGCCATGCTGGCTGTGCGGGGAATGCTGGTAGGTGTAGTTTTCCGGCACTGGGAGGCCATGTTGTGTGCCCAGAGCATGCCGGGAGATGTAGTTCTCAGGACTCCGGACTTCCGGGAGGCCATGTTGTGTACCCAGAGTATGCCGGGAAATGTAGTTTTAGGATTCGGGACTTCCGGGAGGCCATGTTGAATACCCAGAGCATACCGGGAGATGTAGTTCTCGGGAACTAGGGTTAGGGGCTAGGGCTGGGGCTAGAGTTAGGGTTTCGGGTGAGGGTTGGGGTTGGGGGTTATTGTTAGGGTTAGTGGTTTAGGGTTAGGCTTAGAGGGTTAGGGTTAGGGATAGGTTAGGGGTAGGTTTAGAGGGTTAGGGTAAGGGTTAGGGGTTAGGGGTTGGGACTGTGGTTAGGCTTAGGGTAAGGGTTAGGGTGAGGGTATTAGGGTTAGGGTTTGGGTTCAGATTAGGGTAAGGGTTAGGGCAAAGGTAAGTGTTAGGGTAAGGCTAAGGGTAAGGCTTAGGGTGAGGATAAGGTTTAGGGAAAGGGTTAGGCTTAGAGTAAGGATTGGGGTAAGGGTTAGGGTAAGGGTAAGAGTTAAGGTAAAGGATAGAGTAATGGTAAGTATAAGGGTAGGGTAAGGATTAGGGTTAGGTTTAGGGTAAGAATAAGGGTAAGCTAATGGTTAGGATAAGGGTTAGGGTAAAGGTTTTCATTTGTTAAAGCTGAAACGCAGTATGCAATCTGGGACGTCACAGCCAGAGCTGCCTATGGCAAGGTGAGAGAGGAAAAGATGGAGCAGATGTTCTACTCCTAGTTTTTTCTTTATACGTAAATAAAAGTTTGAGCTAATTCCAGTTGGAAGAGTTCCAATTACTTGCTTGGTCATAATGTCTTTTAATATTGAAAGCTGCAGCAAAAGCATGGGGAGTTTTGCTTCTAGAAACACCCTAGTTCTCTTGTCTGCACTATGCATGCTTTTGAGCTAAAACTGATTAAAAAATAAAAAGAAAAATCACACACGCACACAAAAAAAAAAAAAACCACCACAGCTGCTGCTGCTGCTCTCTTCCTACTTCCTTGTGCTTTGCCCCTACCCTTCCCAGGTGATTGGATTTGGGTGCTAGTCGGGGCCAAATGGTATGTGAGTCCCAGGCATCCCCTCAGAGAGCTCATTCTGCTTGGGCTGCTCTTTGGGGTGTTTGTTTTTCCTTCGGTCAGTTGCAGGCTTCTTCAGGTGGATGAGAGTTTATGGACTGATGCGTTTCCAAGTAGCGAGGGGTACACACATCTTTTTGAGGTAACAGCTAGTAGGATCTGTTAGAATAAACTAATGTAGTATTGATGCCTTTATTGCATGCAGTTCTTTATCAGGTGAGTAACTGTTGCGAGTAACTGAAGTCAATGTTACTTGGTGTGTTTGCTATGCAGTGCCTGTGCGGACTATTGCACGAGACACAGCTTTCTGACATCTGGCCCAGCAACTACTAAATAAGGGGAGGGGAGAAGCTGAAGAACGACCAAAGGACAAAGCCTGGGAGGAAGACTACGAGCCTTCAGTACGAGCGGCCCCCAGAGGGACCACCGGAGACTGATAACGCCTGCACCAGTGGGAGGGTTTGGATTCTGGGAACTAATTAGAATAACCCTGCCTTTTGTAGAAGTAGTAATGAATATGTATTAGCCTAGCAGCATAAAAACCAGCCGCCTGATGTAACTTGTGTGCGTCTTGGTGGAGCAGAGACTCCTGGCGCACCCAGCGCTGTTTGCTTACCTCTATTCCTTTAATAAATCATAAACATTAATTGTAAGCCTATTTGGGACTCGGTCATTTATTACAAGTGGGACCTCCCGATGGGTGGAAGCTGTCGGGATAGCTCGGGATGCTGAGGCGTGATGCTGCAAGGAGGTTGGTGGTCGGTGGCGCCCTGGGGCAGGCCGAATTGGGAGGGGGCGAGGCGGCGGGTGGTCGGTGGCTTCTGTGGAAAAGGCGCTTGTATGGGGGGCTGCGCATTCAGAGAAACCTTGACAGGCTGCAGATAGGGGCAGGCAGGAACCTTTTGAAGTTCAGGAGAGGGAAATGCCAAGCCCTACCCCTAGGGAGAAACACCTCTGTTTACCAGCACTGGCTAGCTCGATACTGAATAAGCATTTCTTCATGGAAGGGGTGCTTTGCTATTAGAACAGGCTGCCCGGGGGAAGTGGTAAGAGACCCGATCCTTAAAAGTATTGAAGAGACATGTGGACATAGCCCGGGAGTCCGGCCTCCGGCAGGGCGGGAGCTGGCTCTTCCGAGCCCCTGTGCTCCGGTCTTGTGCGACGCGTTTGCAAGCAGCACCGGGTGCCGGGTCCGACATCGGACGGTTCGGGGACGGCGATTCCGGGGCCGTCGGCTAGCGGGGGCCGGCTATGTCGTGTCCCGGGGATCCGACTTCAGGGGGCGTGGGGGCCGGCCGTGCAGTGAAGCGGGGGGCTGGCGTCCGCCGGCTTTCCAGAGAGCGGGCTTTCGGTGCCGTGCGGTTCGGTGGCCGGCCGTCCCGAAACGCTGGGCACCGGTCTTGTGCTAGACTCAGCGGGCTCCGGGGCCGAACTCGGCTTCTCGGGGCCGGCAGTCGCGGTGTCCAGGTGTCCCGCCTCGGGCGGCGCGGGGCCGGCTGTCCCTAGCAGCTGGGTTCCCAAGAGCTTCTGGGCTCCCAAGCGTCGCCCAAGACCGGATCCCAGAGAATCGGGACGGCCGGCCACACCGCTGCGACTAGCACAAGCGTCTCCCGACAACGGAGCCCAGGAGCTTGCGAGGGTCAGATTCCGCGCCCCGGGATAGAGAAACGGGGAGCGCGGGTCGGCCGGCCGCAGCTTCGCACGGGACCGAACCCCCTGTCTCCGGCACGGCCAGACCCCGAGCCGGCAGACAGCAGCCTCCCGCTTCACGGCACAGTCGGCCCCCAACCCGCCCGAGTTCTGATCGCCGGGACACGGGACAGCCGGCCGCGCCGCCCGAGGCCGGACACCTGGAGCCCGGGACCGCCGTCCCTGACAAAGCCAAAGTCGGACCCGGCCCCCGCTGCGGCTAGCACACGCGTCGCCCAGGACCGCAGCCTAGGACCTCGGGACGGTCGCATCCCGCGCCTCCGGCAGGAGCTACCCGGGAGGGCAGGACGGCCTGCCGCAGCTCCGCAAGAGACCGAACCTGCTGGATTCCGGGACGGCCAGAGCCCGAGCCGGTGGGCAGCAGCCTCCCGCTTCACGGCTCGGCAGGCACCCACGTCGCCCGACTTCGGACCCACGGGACAGCCGGCACCCGCGCCGCCGGAGGCCGGACACACGGGCCTCGGGATCGCCGTCCCCGAACCGCACGAAGTCACACACGGTCTCCGGTGCGTCCAGCACACGCATCGCAAAGACCGGAGCCCAGATTATAGGATCAGCCAGCCCCGCGCCGCCCGAGGAAGGACCGGGAACCCGGTGCGCTTGGCACATGCGTCGCCCAAGAACGGCACCCAGGGCTGCGGGATGGCCGTGCGTCACGCAGCCCGAGTTCGGACCCCCGGAACACAGGACAACTGGCACCCGCGCCACCGGAGGACAGAATCCCGTGCCCCGGGATTGTGTTGTATTTTTTCCCCCTCCCTCTCTGAGGAGAGGGGGAGTGAGGGAGCGGTTGTGGTGGAGCTCGGCTGCCCACCTGAGTAAAACCACCACTGTCCTTTTTGGCGCCCAACGTGGGGCTCGAGGGTTGAGATAACAGTAGTATTGATTGAAGTATTTACAACTAACATATTGGTTGTCATAATGCTCGGTTTTCTGGTAATACTTTTCTCTGTGGATATGTTGTATGTAGCCCACTCTCTGTTTTCTTTTTTCCTTTACATCCGATCGGAGAAAATGTTGAAGTCTGTGCTTGTTTTTTTAACATGTTGTGCTGTAACATACTGGCCTTCAGTTTGGTTTGGTATTCAAGCCCGGCATTGTTATCCTCCTGGTCGCCTGGAGTTTATCTTATTGACAATATTAAGAATTACAGTGCCTTCTTTTTTGCCCCCAGCAGTCAATCAGTGAATAATATCGGGTGTGGTGTCTTCTACTTTTCTCCCTGTGGGCTAATTACAGCAGCCTTTCAGTATCTTGGATACCCCTGGTGAGATATTATCCTCCTCTTACTAGGTGTAGTGTTTGTCTTCTTCCCCAAGGCAAAGCAGTTTATTAAGAATATTATCCAAGGACCTGTCCCCAGACAAAGTTGTGGGTGGCAAGGTGTGTGGGGGGATTTGGGCAGGTACCTATCACGGTTTTCTCCTCCAATGGTTCTAAATTTCACCCCTGAACAAGTACAAAATCCAAGAAAGCTGGTAGAAAGATGTATGCCCTGACCCTGGCAATACTAGAGAACTCCGCCAGCTGGCTGCACTCTGCTGGGGTCTGGCTTACGCCTATCAGATGTCAATTAACATTGCCCAGCACCCTCAAGGGGATAGGGAGGTTCTTGAATTTGATGATGAGACAGCACACACTGTGATCACCCCAGAGGACCGACCATCTTTGGTATCAGTCGCCCCCGTAGTAAAGACAAAACAGTGGAAACGGAGATCAGGTCGTTTAGTAAGGGAAGGAGCGCCTCCTATGGATGAGGGAGAAGAGGAAAAGGCAAGCGGCTCTAAAGCAGCGTTATCACGGCAACATCACGAAGAAGAGACTGAAATCATAGATGAATCAGAAACTACTCGGTCTCTATCCTTGAGTGAGCTGCGAGAAATACGAAAAGCCTTTAGTCGCCGTCCAGGTGAGCACATCCTCAGTTGGCTGCTTTGACACTGGGATAGTGGGGCCAATACCCAACAGCTAGAAGGCAACGAAGCCAAGCAGCTGGGATCCCACAAGCCTCTGGGAAGATTGAGAGGTACAATGGGCTGTTAAAAACTATGCTGCGAGCATTGGGTGCTGCGACATGGAAACATTAGGATATAAACCTACCAGAGGCCACTTGGTTAGTTAACAACAGGGGGTCTGAAAGCCGTGCTGGTCCTGCTGAAACAAAACCCCTACACACTGTGGGAGAAGCTAAAGTCATTGTAGTGCATGTGGGGAAGTGGATGGGGAAGGCGGTGTGGGTTGCCCCTGCCATGAGAAAAGGCAAACCCACTCGTGGGATTGTCTTTGCCCAAGGTCCAGGGTATACCTAGTGGGTGATGCAGAAAGATGGGGATATCAAGTGTGTGCCTCAAGAAGATTTAACACTGGGAGAAAATTAATCTGTCATCCAAGTTATGTGTTGTAGGAGGACACTGCAGAACCAATGAAAGGTCAACTTTGCAAGGAACCAGGCAAGTGCAACAGTGATGTGAGCTAAGCTGGTGCTGGTGTGAAGAAAACCAACTTCGCCTGCCCTGAGTGACCACTTTGACAGATGATGGTGAAACCATCAACAGTTTTTATGAGCATTTTGGGAAAAGACCTATAGAATAAAGAGAAGTACAGACATAAAAATGCTTCAATGGACAGAAAACTATGGTGATGAGACCATCTATATACTAAACTGTACCTGATTGTGACACAAATGTTATGGAATAAGGGGTGGAAGTTGTGTTGCGTCTGTCTGAGCTGGAGTCACCGTTTCCCTGCAGCAGCCCGCACAGTGCTGTACTCTGCACTCGTAGCTGGAACAACACTGAAATCACTCCAGTGTTGTGCCTATTGCTGCATAGTGCTGGCACAGCATCAGGACTCTTTCCAAGTCCCTAAGAGCCAGGCACGGGTGCCGGCTGTCCCGTGTTCCGGGGGTCCGAACTCGGGCTGCGTGACGCACGGCCATCCCGCGGCCCTGGGCGCCGTTCTTGGGCGACGCATGTGCCAAGCGCACCGGGTTCCCGGTCCTTCCTCGGGCGGCGCGGGGCTGGCTGATCCTATAATCTGGGCTCCGGTCTTTGCGATGCGTGTGCTGGACGCACCGGAGACCGTGTGTGACTTCGTGCGGTTCGGGGACGGCGATCCCGAGGCCCGTGTGTCCGGCCTCCGGCGGCGCGGGTGCCGGCTGTCCCGTGGGTCCGAAGTCGGGCGACGTGGGTGCCTGCCGAGCCGTGAAGCGGGAGGCTGCTGCCCACCGGCTCGGGCTCTGGCCGTCCCGGAATCCAGCAGGTTCGGTCTCTTGCGGAGCTGCGGCAGGCCGTCCTGCCCTCCCGGGTAGCTCCTGCCGGAGGCGCGGGATGCGACCGTCCCGAGGTCCTAGGCTGCGGTCCTGGGCGACGCGTGTGCTAGCCGCAGCGGGGGCCGGGTCCGACTTTGGCTTTGTCAGGGACGGCGGTCCCGGGCTCCAGGTGTCCGGCCTCGGGCGGCGCGGCCGGCTGTCCCGTGTCCCGGCGATCAGAACTCGGGCGGGTTGGGGGCCGACTGTGCCGTGAAGCGGGAGGCTGCTGTCTGCCGGCTCGGGGTCTGGCCGTGCCGGAGACAGGGGGTTCGGTCCCGTGCGAAGCTGCGGCCGGCCGACCCGCGCTCCCCGTTTCTCTATCCCGGGGCGCGGAATCTGACCCTCGCAAGCTCCTGGGCTCCGTTGTCGGGAGACGCTTGTGCTAGTCGCAGCGGTGTGGCCGGCCGTCCCGATTCTCTGGGATCCGGTCTTGGGCGACGCTTGGGAGCCCAGAAGCTCTTGGGAACCCAGCTGCTAGGGACAGCCGGCCCCGCGCCGCCCGAGGCGGGACACCTGGACACCGCGACTGCCGGCCCCGAGAAGCCGAGTTCGGCCCCGGAGCCCGCTGAGTCTAGCACAAGACCGGTGCCCAGCGTTTCGGGACGGCCGGCCACCGAACCGCACGGCACCGAAAGCCCGCTCTCTGGAAAGCCGGCGGACGCCAGCCCCCCGCTTCACTGCACGGCCGGCCCCCACGCCCCCTGAAGTCGGATCCCCGGGACACGACATAGCCGGCCCCCGCTAGCCGACGGCCCCGGAATCGCCGTCCCCGAACCGTCCGATGTCGGACCCGGCACCCGGTGCTGCTTGCAAACGCGTCGCACAAGACCGGAGCACAGGGGCTCGGAAGAGCCAGCTCCCGCCCTGCCGGAGGCCGGACTCCCGGGCTATGTCCACATGTCTCTTCAATACTTTTAAGGATCGGGTCTCTTACCACTTCCCCCGGGCAGCCTGTTCTAATAGCAAAGCACCCCTTCCATGAAGAAATGCTTATTCAGTATCGAGCTAGCCAGTGCTGGTAAACAGAGGTGTTTCTCCCTAGGGGTAGGGCTTGGCATTTCCCTCTCCTGAACTTCAAAAGGTTCCTGCCTGCCCCTATCTGCAGCCTGTCAAGGTTTCTCTGAATGCGCAGCCCCCCATACAAGCGCCTTTTCCACAGAAGCCACCGACCACCCGCCGCCTCGCCCCCTCCCAATTCGGCCTGCCCCAGGGCGCCACCGACCACCAACCTCCTTGCAGCATCACGCCTCAGCATCCCGAGCTATCCCGACAGCTTCCACCCATCGGGAGGTCCCACTTGTAATAAATGACCGAGTCCCAAATAGGCTTACAATTAATGTTTATGATTTATTAAAGGAATAGAGGTAAGCAAACAGCGCTGGGTGCGCCAGGAGTCTCTGCTCCACCAAGACGCACACAAGTTACATCAGGCGGCTGGTTTTTATGCTGCTAGGCTAATACATATTCATTACTACTTCTACAAAAGGCAGGGTTATTCTAATTAGTTCCCAGAATCCAAACCCTCCCACTGGTGCAGGCGTTATCAGTCTCCGGTGGTCCCTCTGGGGGCCGCTCGTACTGAAGGCTCGTAGTCTTCCTCCCAGGCTTTGTCCTTTGGTCGTTCTTCAGCTTCTCCCCTCCCCTTATTTAGTAGTTGCTGGGCCAGATGTCAGAAAGCTGTGTCTCGTGCAATAGTCCGCACAGGCACTGCATAGCAAACACACCAAGTAACATTGACTTCAGTTACTCGCAACAGTTACTCACCTGATAAAGAACTGCATGCAATAAAGGCATCAATACTACATTAGTTTATTCTAACAGATCCTACTAGCTGTTACCTCAAAAAGATGTGTGTACCCCTCGCTACTTGGAAACGCATCAGTCCATAAACTCTCATCCACCTGAAGAAGCCTGCAACTGACCGAAGGAAAAACAAACACCCCAAAGAGCAGCCCAAGCAGAATGAGCTCTCTGAGGGGATGCCTGGGACTCACATACCATTTGGCCCCGACTAGCACCCAAATCCAATCACCTGGGAAGGGTAGGGGCAAAGCACAAGGAAGTAGGAAGAGAGCAGCAGCAGCAGCTGTGGTGGTTTTTTTTTTTTTGTGTGCGTGTGTGATTTTTCTTTTTATTTTTTAATCAGTTTTAGCTCAAAAGCATGCATAGTGCAGACAAGAGAACTAGGGTGTTTCTAGAAGCAAAACTCCCCATGCTTTTGCTGCAGCTTTCAATATTAAAAGACATTATGACCAAGCAAGTAATTGGAACTCTTCCAACTGGAATTAGCTCAAACTTTTATTTACGTATAAAGAAAAAACTAGGAGTAGAACATCTGCTCCATCTTTTCCTCTCTCACCTTGCCATAGGCAGCTCTGGCTGTGACGTCCCAGATTGCATACTGCGTTTCAGCTTTAACAAATGAAAACCTTTACCCTAACCCTTATCCTAACCATTAGCTTACCCTTATTCTTACCCTAAACCTAACCCTAATCCTTACCCTACCCTTATACTTACCATTACTCTATCCTTTACCTTAACTCTTACCCTTACCCTAACCCTTACCCCAACCCTTACTCTAAGCCTAACCCTTTCCCTAAACCTTATCCTCACCCTAAGCCTTACCCTTAGCCTTACCCTAACACTTACCTTTGCCCTAACCCTTACCCTAATCTGAACCCAAACCCTAACCCTAATACCCTCACCCTAACCCTTACCCTAAGCCTAACCACAGTCCCAACCCCTAACCCCTAACCCTTACCCTAACCCTCTAAACCTACCCCTAACCTATCCCTAACCCTAACCCTCTAAGCCTAACCCTAAACCACTAACCCTAACAATAACCCCCAACCCCAACCCTCACCCGAAACCCTAACTCTAGCCCCAGCCCTAGCCCCTAACCCTAGTTCCCGAGAACTACATCTCCCGGTATGCTCTGGGTATTCAACATGGCCTCCCGGAAGTCCCGAATCCTAAAACTACATTTCCCGGCATACTCTGGGTACACAACATGGCCTCCCGGAAGTCCGGAGTCCTGAGAACTACATCTCCCGGCATGCTCTGGGCACACAACATGGCCTCCCAGTGCCGGAAAACTACACCTACCAGCATTCCCCGCACAGCCAGCATGGCCAATCACAGGCCGAGTGCTCGAGAACTGCGTTTACCAGCACTCACTGGAACCCTCACCGCCCTTACAAAAAAAGCCTCAAGCCCTAACATCCAAAAAACCTCGAAACCCCTACAGACCTAACCCAAACTATTTACCACACTAAACCCCTGAAGACCTATGCCTAAAACCCCCAACCCAAAATCTTAGGATGCTCAAAACCCAAACCCAACCCAAAACGTTAGGAATGCTCAAAGCCCTAGCCCAAAAACTTAGGGCGCTCCAAACCCTAACCCCAAAACATTAAGACGCAAAAAACCCTAACCCAAAAACTTAGGGCAATACACCATAAATGTTTGTTCATTGTCTTTTGTATTATAAAAACAAGGAGTTCTGTTTGAGGAGCGGGAGTTGCGAAAGCTCCCTGCTGAAGTAAGGAGCTGCATAATGCTTGCCTAGACACTATGAAAATTCTTTTGCTTAATTTTCTTAAAACCGTTGGGTTTCGTTGGGTTTTCCGTGGTCATTATGGTGGAAAATTTTAAATTGTGGGTATTGGAGAACATCGGGTAGGTTTAGGGTGGTTTTGGTGTGGATCTATGATTTTGAGGGTTTTTCTTCCAATTTTGGGGGGTGATCCCTTTCTTTTTTGTTCTTTTTTTTGACTTGTTTTGGTTTCACCGTCAGGTTTCGTTGGGTTTTCCATGGTCATCATGTTGGAAAAGTGTAAATTGTGTGTTTTGGAGAACATCAGGTGAGTTTATGGGGACTTTTGGGGCAGATTCATGGGTTTTGGGGTTTTCTTCTGTTTTTTTGGGTGTGATCCTATTCATTTTTGGGTTGTTTTTGACGTGTGTTTGTGTCTCCGTTGGGTTTTGTTGGGTTTCGTAGGTCATAATGGTGAAAAAGTGTAAATTGTGGGTTTTGGAGAACATCAGGTAGGTTTAGGGTGGTTTTGGGTGGATCTATGATTTTGGGGGATTTTCTTCCAGTTTTGGGGTGAACCCGTTCTTGTTTGGGGTGTTTTTGGCCCTTTTTTGGTCTCCCTTATGTTTCGTTCGTTTTCCGTGGTCATCATTGTGGAAAATGTTAAATTTTGTGTTTTGGAGAACATCAGGTAGGTTTAGTGTGGTTTTGGGGTGGATCTATGGTTTTTGTCATTTTCTTTCTTTTTTGAGGTGATCCCGTTCTTTTTTGGGGTGTTTTTGAGGTGTTTTGGGGTCTCCGTTGTGTTTCGTAGGTTTTCCATGGTCATCATTGTGGAAAAGGTTAAATTGTGGGTTTTGGAGAACATCAGGTAGGTTTAGGGTGGTTTTGGGGTGGATCTATATTTTTTGGGGTTTTATTTCTTTTTTGGGTGTTATCCCGTTCTTGCTTTGCGTGTTTTTGACTTGTTTTGGGGTCTCTGTTGTGTTTCGTTGGGTTCTTGTTGGTCATCATATTGGAAAAGTGTAAATTGTGGGTTTTGGAGAACTTCAGGTAGGTTTAGGGGGACTTTTGGGGTGGATTCATGGTTTTTGGGGTTTTCTTCTTCTTTTTTTTCTTCTGATCCATATGTTTTTTGGGGCGTTTTTGACGTGTTTTGGGGTCTCCGTTGGGTTTCGTTGGGTTTTCCGTTGGCATCATGGTGGAAAAGTGTAAATTGTGGGTTTTGGATAACTTCAGGTAGGTTTAGGGGGACTTTTGGGGTGGATTCATGGTATTTGGGCTCTTCTTCCGTTTTTTGGGGTGATCCTGTTCTTTTTTGGGGTGTTTCTGGCGTGTTATGGGGTCTCCGTTGGGTTTTGTTGGGTTCTCATTGGTCATCATGGTGAAAAAGTGTAAATTGTGGGTTTTGGAGAACATCAGGTAGGTTTAGGGGGACTTTTGTGTTGGATCAATGGCTTTTAGGTTTTTCTTTCGGTTTTGGGGTTGATCCCGTTCTTTTTTGGGGTGTTTTTGACTTGTTTTGCGTTCTCCGTTGTGTTTCGTTGGGTTTTCCATTGTCATCATGTTGGAAAAGTGTAAATTTTGTGTTTTGGAGAACGTTAGGTAGGTTTAGGGTGGTTTTGGGATTGGATCCGTGATTTTTGGGGATTTTCTTTCAGTTTTGGAGGTGATCCCGTTCTTTTTTGGGGTGTTTTTGACGTGTTTTGTGGTCTCCTTTGGGTTTTCGTTTGGTTCATGTTGGTCATCATGGTGGAAAAGGGTAAATTGTGGGTTTTGGGGAACATCAGGTAGGTTTAGGGGGACTTTTGGTGTGGATCTATGGCTTTTGGGGTATTCTTTCATTTTTAGGGGTTATCCCGTTCTTGTTTTTTTTTTTTTTTTTTTTTTTTTTTTTTTTTTGACTTGTTTTGGGGTCTCTGATGGGTTTCGTTGGGTTCCTAATGGGCTTTATAGAGGTTGGGAGTGGATTGTACATTTAGGAGAACATCAGGTAGGTTTAAGGGTTTTTTTGGGGTTAAATCACATATTTTCTTCTGATCCGGTTCGCTTTTGGTTTTTTTTTGAGGTGTTTTGGCGTTTCCGTTGCGTTTTGTTGAGTTCCTAATGGGTTTTATGGTGGTTGGGAGTGGACTTTGGGATTTGGAGAACATCAGGTAGGTTTAGGGTGGTTTTGGAATTGGATCCTTGGTTTTTGGGGATTTTCTTCCAGTTTTGGGGGTGATTCCGTTCTTGTTTGGGGTGTTTTAGACGTGTTTTGGGGTCTCCGTTGGGTTTCGTTGGGTTTTCCGTGGTCATTATTGTGGAAAATTTTAAATTGTGTGTTTTGGAGAACATCGGGTAGCTTTAGGGTGGTTTTGGTGTGGATCTATGATTTTGAGGGTTTTTCTTCCAATTTTGGGGGTGATCCCTTTCTTTTTTGTTCTTTTTTTTGACTTGTTTTGGTTTCACCGTCAGGTTTCGTTGGGTTTTCCATGGTCATCATGGTGGAAAAGTGTAAATTGTGTGTTTTGGAGATCATCAGGTAGGTTTATGGGGACTTTTGGGGCAGATTCATGGGTTTTGGGGTTTTCTTCTGTTTTTTTGGGGGTGATCCTATTCATTTTTGGGTTGTTTTTGACGTGTGTTTGTGTGTCCGTTGGGTTTTGTTGGGTTTCGTAGGTCATAATGGTGGAAAAGTGTAAATTGTGGGTTTTGGAGAACATCAGGTAGGTTTAGGGTGGTTTTGGGTGGATCTATGATTTTGGGGGATTTTCTTCCAGTTTTGGGGTGATCCCGTTCTTGTTTGGGGTGTTTTTGGCCCTTTTTTGGTCTCCCTTATGTTTCGTTCGTTTTCCGTGGTCATCATTGTGGAAAATGTTAAATTTTGTGTTTTGGAGAACATCAGGTAGGTTTAGTGTGGTTTTGGGGTGGATCTATGGTTTTTGTCATTTTCATTCTTTTTTGAGGTGATCCCGTTCTTTTTTGGGGTGTTTTTGAGGTGTTTTGGGGTCTCCGTTGTGTTTCGTAGGTTTTCCATGGTCATCATTGTGGAAAAGGTTAAATTGTGGGTTTTGGAGAACATCAGGTAGGTTTAGGGTGGTTTTGGGGTGGATCTATATTTTTGGGGGTTTTATTTCTTTTTTGGGTGTTATCCCGTTCTTGCTTTGCGTGTTTTTGACTTGTTTTGGGGTCTCTGTTGTGTTTCGTTGGGTTCTTGTTGGTCATCATGTTGGAAAAGTGTAAATTGTGGGTTTTGGAGAACTTCAGGTAGGTTTAGGGGGACTTTTGGGGTGGATTCATGGTTTTTGGGGTTTTCTTCTTCTTTTTTTTTCTTCTGATCCATATGTTTTTTGGGGCGTTTTTGACGTGTTTTGGGGTCTCCGTTGGGTTTCGTTGGGTTTTCCTTTGGCATCATGGTGGAAAAGTGTAAATTGTGGGTTTTGGAGAACTTCAGGTAGGTTTAGGGGGACTTTTGGGGTGGATTCATGGTATTTGGGCTCTTCTTCCGTTTTTTGGGGTGATCCTGTTCTTTTTTGGGGTGTTTCTGGCGTGTTATGGGGTCTCCGTTGGGTTTTGTTGGGTTCTCATTGGTTATCATGGTGAAAAAGTGTAAATTGTGGGTTTTGGAGAACATCAGGTAGGTTTAGGGGGACTTTTGTGTTGGATCAATGGCTTTTAGGTTTTTCTTTCGGTTTTGGGGTTGATCCCGTTCTTTTTTGGGGTGTTTTTGACGTGTTTTGCGTTCTCCGTTGTGTTTCGTTGGGTTTTCCATTGTCATCATGTTGGAAAAGTGTAAATTTTGTGTTTTGGAGAACGTTAGGTAGGTTTAGGGTGGTTTTGGGATTGGATCCGTGATTTTTGGGGATTTTCTTTCAGTTTTGGAGGTGATCCCGTTCTTTTTTGGGGTGTTTTTGACGTGTTTTGTGGTCTCCTTTGGGTTTTCGTTTGGTTCATGTTGGTCGTCATGGTGGAAAAGGGTAAATTGTGGGTTTTGGGGAACATCAGGTAGGTTTAGGGGGACTTTTGGTGTGGATCTATGGCTTTTGGGGTATTCTTTCATTTTTAGGGGTTATCCCGTTCTTGTTTTGTTTGTTTTTTTTTTTTTTTGACTTGTTTTGGGGTCTCTGATGGGTTTCGTTGGGTTCCTAATGGGCTTTATAGAGGTTGGGAGTGGATTGTACATTTAGGAGAACATCAGGTAGGTTTAAGGGTTTTTTTGGGGTTAAATCACATATTTTCTTCTGATCCGGTTCGCTTTTGGTTTTTTTTTGAGGTGTTTTGGCGTTTCCGTTGCGTTTTGTTGAGTTCCTAATGGGTTTTATGGTGGTTGGGAGTGGACTTTGGGATTTGGAGAACATCAGGTAGGTTTAGGGTGGTTTTGGAATTGGTTCCTTGTTTTTTGGGGATTTCCTTCCAGTTTTGGGGGTGATTCCGTTCTTGTTTGGGGTGTTTTTGACGTGTTTTGGGGTCTCCGTTGGGTTTCGTTGGGTTTTCCGTGGTCATTATTGTGGAAAATTTTAAATTGTGGGTATTGGAGAACATCGGGTAGGTTTAGGGTGGTTTTGGTGTGGATCTATGATTTTGAGGGTTTTTCTTCCAATTTTGGGGGTGATCCCTTTCTTTTTTGTTCTTTTTTTTGACTTGTTTTGGTTTCACCGTCAGGTTTCGTTGGGTTTTCCATGGTCATCATGGTGGAAAAGTGTAAATTGTGTGTTTTGGAGATCATCAGGTAGGTTTATGGGGACTTTTGGGGCAGATTCATGGTTTTTGGGGTTTTCTTCTGTTTTTTCTTCTGATCCATATGTTTTTTGGGGTGTTTTTGATGTGTTTTGGGGTCTCCGTTGGGTTTCGTTGGGTTTTCCATGGTCATCATAGTGGAAAAGTGTAAATTGTGGGTTTTGGAGAACATCAGGTAGGTTTAGGGGGACTTTTGGGGCAGATTCATGGTTTTTGGGGTTTTCTTCTGTTTTTTTGGGGGTGATCCTATTCATATTTGGGTTGTTTTTGACGTGTTTTTGTGTCTCCGTTGGGTTTTGTTGGGTTTCGTAGGTCATAATGGTGGAAAAGTGTAAATTGTGGGTTTTGGAGAACATCAGGTAGGTTTAGGGTGGTTTTGGGTGGATCTATGATTTTGGGGGATTTTCTTCCAGTTTTGGGGTGAACCCGTTCTTGTTTGGGGTGTTTTTGGCCCTTTTTTGGTCTCCCTTGTGTTTCGTAGGTTTTCCATGGTCATCATTGTGGAAAAGGTTAAATTGTGGGTTTTGGAGAACATCAGGTAGGTTTAGTGTGGTTTTGGGGTGGATCTATGGTTTTTGTCATTTTCTTTCTTTTTTGAGGTGATCCCGTTCTTTTTTGGGGTGTTTTTGAGGTGTTTTGGGGTCTCCGTTGTGTTTCGTAGGTTTTCCATGGTCATCATTGTGGAAAAGGTTAAATTGTGGGTTTTGGAGAACATCAGGTAGGTTTAGGGTGGTTTTGGGGTGGATCTATATTTTTGGGGGTTTTATTTCTTTTTTGGGTGTTATCCCGTTCTTGCTTTGCGTGTTTTTGACTTGTTTTGGGGTCTCTGTTGTGATTCGTTGGGTTCTTGTTGGTCATCATGTTGGAAAAGTGTAAATTGTGGATTTTGGAGAACTTCAGGTAGGTTTAGGGGGACTTTTGGGGTGGATTCATGGTTTTTGGGGTTTTCTTCTTCTTTTTTTTTCTTCTGATCCATATGTTTTTTGGGGCGTTTTTGACGTGTTTTGGGGTCTCCGTTGGGTTTCGTTGGGTTTTCCGTTGGCATCATGGTGGAAAAGTGTAAATTGTGGGTTTTGGATAACTTCAGGTAGGTTTAGGGGGACTTTTGGGGTGGATTCATGGTATTTGGGCTCTTCTTCCGTTTTTTGGGGTGATCCCGTTCTTTTTTGGGGTGTTTTTGATGTGTTTTGGGGTCTCCGTTGGGTTTCGTTGGGTTTTCCATGGTCATCATAGTGGAAAAGTGTAAATTGTGGGTTTTGGAGAACATCAGGTAGGTTTAGGGGGACTTTTGGGGCAGATTCATGGTTTTGGGGGTTTTCTTCTGTTTTTTTGGGTGTGATCCTATTCATTTTTGGGTTGTTTTTGACGTGTTTTTGTGTGTCCGTTGGGTTTTGTTGGGTTTCGTAGGTCATAATGGTGGAAAAGTGTAAATTGTGGGTTTTGGAGAACATCAGGTAGGTTTAGGGTGGTTTTGGGTGGATCTATGATTTTGGGGGATTTTCTTCCAGTTTTGGGGTGATCCCGTTCTTGTTTGGGGTGTTTTTGGCCTTTTTTTTGTCTCCCTTGTGTTTCGTTCGTTTTCCGTGGTCATCATTGTGGAAAATGTTAAATTTTGGGTTTTGGAGAACATCAGGTAGGTTTAGTGTGGTTTTGGGGTGGATCTATGGTTTTTGTCATTTTCTTTCTTTTTTGAGGTGATCCCGTTCTTTTTTGGGGTGTTTTTGAGGTGTTTTGGGGTCTCCGTTGTGTTTCGTAGGTTTTCCATGGTCATCATTGTGGAAAAGGTTAAATTGTGGGTTTTGGAGAACATCAGGTAGGTTTAGGGTGGTTTTGGGGTGGATCTATATTTTTGGGGGTTTTATTTCTTTTTTGGGTGTTATCCCGTTCTTGCTTTGCGTGTTTTTGACTTGTTTTGGGGTCTCTGTTGTGTTTCGTTGAGTTCCTAATGTGTTTTATGGTGGTTGGGAGTGGACTTTGGGATTTGGAGAACATCAGGTAGGTTTAGGGTGGTTTTGGAATTGGATCCTTGGTTTTTGGGGATTTCCTTCCAGTTTTGGGGGTGATTCCGTTCTTGTTTGGGGTGTTTTTGACGTGTTTTGGGGTCTCCGTTGGGTTTCATTGGGTTTTCCGTGGTCATTATGGTGGAAAATTTTAAATTGTGTGTTTTGGAGAACATCGGGTAGGTTTAGGGTGGTTTTGGTGTGGATCTATGATTTTGAGGGTTTTTCTTCCAATTTTGGGGGTGATCCCTTTCTTTTTTGTTCTTTTTTTTGACTTGTTTTGGTTTCACCGTCAGGTTTTGTTGGGTTTTCCATGGTCATCATGGTGGAAAAGTGTAAATTGTGTGTTTTGGAGATCATCAGGTAGGTTTATGGGGACTTTTGTGTTGGATCAATGGCTTTTAGGTTTTTCTTTCAGTTTTGGGGTTGATCCCGTTCTTTTTTGGGGTGTTTTTGACTTGTTTTGCGTTCTCCGTTGTGTTTCGTTGGGTTTTCCATTGTCATCATGTTGGAAAAGTGTAAATTTTGTGTTTTGGAGAACGTTAGGTAGGTTTAGGGTGGTTTTGGGATTGGATCCGTGATTTTTGGGGATTTTCTTTCAGTTTTGGAGGTGATCCCGCTCTTTTTTGGGGTGTTTTTGACGTGTTTTGTGGTCTCCTTTGGGTTTTCGTTTGGTTCATGTTGGTCGTCATGGTGGAAAAGGGTAAATTGTGGGTTTTGGGGAACATCAGGTAGGTTTAGGGGGACTTTTGGTGTGGATCTATGGCTTTTGGGGTATTCTTTCATTTTTAGGGGTTATCCCGTTCTTGTTTTTTTTTTTTTTTTTTTTTTTTTTTTTTTTTTTGACTTGTTTTGGGGTCTCTGATGGGTTTCGTTGGGTTCCTAATGGGCTTTATAGAGGTTGGGAGTGGATTGTACATTTAGGAGAACATCAGGTAGGTTTAAGGGTTTTTTGGGGGTTAAATCACATATTTTCTTCTGATCCGGTTCGCTTTTGTTTTTTTTTTGAGGTGTTTTGGCGTTTCCGTTGCGTTTTGTTGAGTTCCTAATGGGTTTTATGGTGGTTGGGAGTGGACTTTGGGATTTGGAGAACATCAGGTAGGTTTAGGGTGGTTTTGGAATTGGATCCTTGGTTTTTGGGGATTTTCTTCCAGTTTTGGGGGTGATTCCGTTCTTGTTTGGGGTGTTTTAGACGTGTTTTGGGGTCTCTGTTGGGTTTCGTTGGGTTTTCCGTGGTCATTATTGTGGAAAATTTTAAATTGTGTGTTTTGGAGAACATCGGGTAGGTTTAGGGTGTTTTTGGTGTGGATCTATGATTTTGAGGGTTTTTCTTCCAATTTTGGGGGAGATCCCTTTCTTTTTTGTTCTTTTTTTTGACTTGTTTTGGTTTCACCGTCAGGTTTCGTTGGGTTTTCCATGGTCATCATGGTGGAAAAGTGTAAATTGTGTGTTTTGGAGATCATCAGGTAGGTTTATGGGGACTTTTGGGGCAGATTCATGGTTTTTGGGGTTTTCTTCTGTTTTTTTGGGGGTGATCCTATACATTTTTGGGTTGTTTTTGACGTGTGTTTGTGTCTCCGTTGGGTTTTGTTGGGTTTCGTACGTCATAATGGTGGAAAAGTTTAAATTGTGGGTTTTGGAGAACATCAGGTAGGTTTAGGGTGGTTTTGGGGTGGATCTATATTTTTGGGGGTTTTATTTCTTTTTTGGGTGTTATCCCGTTCTTGCTTTGCGTGTTTTTGACTTGTTTTGGGGTCTCTGTTGTGTTTCGTTGGGTTCTTGTTGGTCATCATGTTGGAAAAGTGTAAATTGTGGGTTTTGGAGAACTTCAGGTAGGTTTAGGGGGACTTTTGGGGTGGATTCATGGTTTTTGGGGTTTTCTTCTTCTTTTTTTTTCTTCTGATCCATATGTTTTTTGGGGCGTTTTTGACGTGTTTTGGGGTCTCCGTTGGGTTTCGTTGGGTTTTCCGTTGGCATCATGGTGGAAAAGTGTAAATTGTGGGTTTTGGATAACTTCAGGTAGGTTTAGGGGGACTTTTGGGGTGGATTCATGGTATTTGGGCTCTTCTTCCGTTTTTTGGGGTGATCCTGTTCTTTTTTGGGGTGTTTCTGGCGTGTTATGGGGTCTCCATTGGGTTTTGTTGGGTTCTCATTGGTTATCATGGTGAAAAAGTGTAAATTGTGGGTTTTGGAGAACATCAGGTAGGTTTAGGGGGACTTTTGTGTTGGATCAATGGCTTTTAGGTTTTTCTTTCGGTTTTGGGGTTGATCCCGTTCTTTTTTGGGGTGTTTTTGACTTGTTTTGCGTTCTCCGTTGTGTTTCGTTGGGTTTTCCATTGTCATCATGTTGGAAAAGTGTAAATTTTGTGTTTTGGAGAACGTTAGGTAGGTTTAGGGTGGTTTTGGGATTGGATCCGTGATTTTTGGGGATTTTCTTTCAGTTTTGGAGGTGATCCCGTTCTTTTTTGGGGTGTTTTTGACGTGTTTTGTGGTCTCCTTTGGGTTTTCGTTTGGTTCATGTTGGTCGTCATGGTGGAAAAGGGTAAATTGTGGGTTTTGGGGAACATCAGGTATGTTTAGGGGGACTTTTGGTGTGGATCTATGGCTTTTGGGGTATTCTTTCATTTTTAGGGGTTATCCCGTTCTTGTTTTGTTTGTTTTTTTTTTTTTTGACTTGTTTTGGGGTCTCTGATGGGTTTCGTTGGGTTCCTAATGGGCTTTATAGAGGTTGGGAGTGGATTGTACATTTAGGAGAACATCAGGTAGGTTTAAGGGTTTTTTTGGGGTTAAATCACATATTTTCTTCTGATCCGGTTCGCTTTTGTTTTTTTTTTGAGGTGTTTTGTGGTTTCCGTTGCGTTTTGTTGAGTTCCTAATGGGTTTTATGGTGGTTGGGAGTGGACTTTGGGATTTGGAGAACATCAGGTAGGTTTAGGGTGGTTTTGGAATTGGTTCCTTGGTTTTTGGGGATTTTCTTCCAGTTTTGGGGGTGATTCCGTTCTTGTTTGGGGTGTTTTTGACGTGTTTTGGGGTCTCCGTTGGGTTTCGTTGGGTTTTCCGTGGTCATTATGGTGGAAAATTTTAAATTGTGTGTTTTGGAGAACATCGGGTAGGTTTAGGGTGGTTTTGGTGTGGATCTATGATTTTGAGGGTTTTTCTTCCAATTTTGGGGGTGATCCCTTTCTTTTTTGTTCTTTTTTTTGACTTGTTTTGGTTTCACCGTCAGGTTTCGTTGGGTTTTCCATGGTCATCATGGTGGAAAAGTGTAAATTGTGTGTTTTGGAGATCATCAGGTAGGTTTATGGGGACTTTTGGGGCAGATTCATGGTTTTGGGGGTTTTCTTCTGTTTTTTTGGGTGTGTTCCTATTCATTTTTGGGTTGTTTTTGACGTGTGTTTGTGTCTCCGTTGGGTTTTGTTGGGTTTCGTAGGTCATAATGGTGGAAAAGTTTAAATTGTGGGTTTTGGAGAACATCAGGTAGGTTTAGGGTGGTTTTGGGTGGATCTATGATTTTGGGGGATTTTCTTCCAGTTTTGGGGTGATCCCGTTCTTGTTTGGGGTGGTTTTGGCCCTTTTTTGGTCTCCCTTGTGTTTCGTTCGTTTTCCGTGGTCATCATTGTGGAAAATGTTAAATTTTGGATTTTGGAGAACATCAGGTAGGTTTAGTGTGGTTTTGGGGTGGATCTATGGTTTTTGTCATTTTCTTTCTTTTTTGAGGTGATCCCGTTCTTTTTTGGGGTGTTTTTGAGGTGTTTTGGGGTCTCCGTTGTGTTTCGTAGGTTTTCCATGGTCATCATTGTGGAAAAGGTTAAATTGTGGGTTTTGGAGAACATCAGGTAGGTTTAGGGTGGTTTTGGGGTGGATCTATATTTTTGGGGGTTTTATTTCTTTTTTGGGTGTTATCCCGTTCTTGCTTTGCGTGTTTTTGACTTGTTTTGGGGTCTCTGTTGTGTTTCGTTGGGTTCTTGTTGGTCATCATGTTGGAAAAGTGTAAATAGTGGGTTTTGGAGAACTTCAGGAAGGTTTAGGGGGACTTTTGGGGTGGATTCATGGTTTTTGGGGTTTTCTTCTTCTTTTTTTTTCTTCTGATCCATATGTTTTTTGGGGCGTTTTTGACGTGTTTTGGGGTCTCCGTTGGGTTTCGTTGGGTTTTCCGTTGGCATCATAGTGGAAAAGTGTAAATTGTGGGTTTTGGAGAACGTTAGGTAGGTTTAGGGTGGTTTTGGGATTGGATCCGTCATTTTTGGGGATTTTCTTTCAGTTTTGGAGGTGATCCCGTTCTTTTTTGGGGTGTTTTTGACGTCTTTTGTGGTCTCCTTTGGGTTTTCGTTTGGTTCATGTTGGTCGTCATGGTGGAAAAGGGTAAATTGTGGGTTTTGGGGAACATCAGGTAGGTTTAGGGGGACTTTTGGGGTGGATTCATGGTTTTTGGGGTTTTCTTCTGTTTTTTCTTCTGATCCATTTGTTTTTTGGGGTGTTTTTGATGTGTTTTGGGGTCTCCGTTGGGTTTCGTTGGGTTTTCCATGGTCATCATAGTGGAAAAGTGTAAATTGTGGGTTTTGGAGAACATCAGGTAGGTTTAGGGGACTTTTGGGGCAGATTCATGGTTTTGGGGGTTTTCTTCTGTTTTTTTTTGGGGTGATCCTATTCATTTTTGGGTTGTTTTTAACGTGTGTTTGTGTCTCTGTTGGGTTTTGTTGGGTTTCGTAGGTCATAATGGTGGAAAAGTGTAAATTGTGGGTTTTGGAGAACATCAGGTATGTTTAGGGTGGTTTTGGGTGGATCTATGATTTTGGGGGATTTTCTTCCAGTTTTGGGGTGATCCCGTTCTTGTTTGGGGTGGTTTTGGCCTTTTTTTTGTCTCCCTTGTGTTTCGTTCGTTTTCCGTGGTCATCATTGTGGAAAATGTTAAATTTTGGGTTTTGGAGAACATCAGGTAGGTTTAGTGTGGTTTTGGGGTGGATCTATGGTTTTTGTCATTTTCTTTCTTTTTTGAGGTGATCCCGTTCTTTTTTGGGGTGTTTTTGAGGTGTTTTGGGGTCTCCGTTGTGTTTCGTAGGTTTTCCATGGTCATCATTGTGGAAAAGGTTAAATTGTGGGTTTTGGAGAACATCAGGTAGGTTTAGGGTGGTTTTGGGGTGGATCTATATTTTTTGGGGTTTTATTTCTTTTTTGGGTGTTATCTCGTTCTTGCTTTGCGTGTTTTTGACTTGTTTTGGGGTCTCTGTTGTGTTTCGTTGGGTTCTTGTTGGTCATCATGTTGGAAAAGTGTAAATTGTGGGTTTTGGAGAACGTCAGGTAGGTTTAGGGTGGTTTGGGGGTGGATCTATGATTTTGAGGGATTTTCTTCCAATTTTGGGGGTGATCCCTTTTTTTTTTTTTTTTTTTTTTACGTGTTTTGGGTTCTCCGTTGGGTTTCGTTGGGTTTTCCTTTGGCATCATGGTGGAAAAGTGTAAATTGTGGGTTTTGGATAACTTCAGGTAGGTTTATGGGGACTTTTGGGGTGGATTCATGGTATTTGGGCTCTTCTTCTGTTTTTTTTGGGGTGATCCTGTTCTTTTTTGGGGTGTTTCTGGCGTGTTATGGGGTCTCCGTTGGGTTTTGTTGGGTTCTCATTGGTCATCATGGTGAAAAAGTGTAAATTGTGTGTTTTGGAGAACATCGGGTAGGTTTAGGGTGGTTTTGGTGTGGATCTATGATTTTGAGGGTTTTTCTTCCAATTTTGGGGGTGATCCCTTTCTTTTTTTTCTTTTTTTTGACTTGTTTTGGTTTCACCGTCAGGTTTTGTTGGGTTTTCCATGGTCATCATGGTGGAAAAGTGTAAATTGTGTGTTTTGGAGATCATCAGGTAGGTTTATGGGGACTTTTGGGGCAGATTCATGGGTTTTGGGGTTTTCTTCTGTTTTTTCTTCTGATCCATATGTTTTTTGGGGTGTTTTTGATGTGTTTTGGGGTCTCCGTTGGGTTTCGTTGGGTTTTCCATGGTCATCATGGTGGAAAAGTGTAAATTGTGGGTTTTGGAGAACATCAGGTAGGTTTAGGGGGACTTTTGGGGCAGATTCATGGTTTTTGGGGTTTTCTTCTGTTTTTTTGGGGGTGATCCTATTCATTTTTGGGTTGTTTTTGACGTGTTTTTGTGTGTCCGTTGGGTTTTGTTGGGTTTCGTAGGTCATAATGGTGGAAAAGTGTAAATTGTGGGTTTTGGAGAACATCAGGTAGGTTTAGGGTGGTTTTGGGTGGATCTATGATTTTGGGGGATTTTCTTCCAGTTTTGGGGTGATCCCGTTCTTGTTTGGGGTGTTTTTGGCCTTTTTTTTGTCTCCCTTGTGTTTCGTTCGTTTTCCGTGGTCATCATTGTGGAAAATGTTAAATTTTGGATTTTGGAGAACATCAGGTAGGTTTAGTGTGGTTTTGGGGTGGATCTATGGTTTTTGTCATTTTCTTTCTTTTTTGAGGTGATCCCGTTCTTTTTTGGGGTGTTTTTGAGGTGTTTTGGGGTCTCCGTTGTGTTTCGTAGGTTTTCCATGGTCATCATTGTGGAAAAGGTTAAATTGTGGGTTTTGGAGAACATCAGGTAGGTTTAGGGTGGTTTTGGGGTGGATCTATATTTTTGGGGGTTTTATTTCTTTTTTGGGTGTTATCCCGTTCTTGCTTTGCGTGTTTTTGACTTGTTTTGGGGTCTCTGTTGGGTTTCGTTGGGTTCTTGTTGGTCATCATGTTGGAAAAGTGTAAATTGTGGGTTTTGGAGAACTTCAGGTAGGTTTAGGGGGACTTTTGGGGTGGATCAATGTCTTTTGGGGTTTTCTTTCTTTTTTGGGGGTGATCCCGTTCTTGTTTGGTGTGTTTTTGACGTGTTTTGGGGTTTCCGTTGCGTTTCGTTGAGTTCCTAATGTGTTTTATGGTGGTTGGGAGTGGACTTTGGGATTTGGAGAACATCAGGTAGGTTTAGGGTGGTTTTGGAATTGGATCCTTGGTTTTTGGGGATTTCCTTCCAGTTTTGGGGGTGATTCCTTTCTTGTTTGGGGTGTTTTTGACGTGTTTTGGGGTCTCCGTTGGGTTTCGTTGGGTTTTCCGTGGTCATCATGGTGGAAAAGTGTAAATTGTGTGTTTTGGAGAACATCAGGTAGGTTTATGGGGACTTTTGGGTAAGATTCATGGTATTTGGATTTTTCTTCTTCTTTTTTCTTCTGATCTATTTGTTTTTTGGGGTGTTTTTGACGTGTTTTGGGGTCTCCGTTGGGTTTCGTTGGGTTTTCCGTGGTCATTATTGTGGAAAATTTTAAATTGTGTGTTTTGGAGAACATCGGGTAGGTTTAGGGTGGTTTTGGTGTGGATCTATGATTTTGAGGGTTTTTCTTCCAATTTTGGGGGTGATCCCTTTCTTTTTTGTTCTTTTTTTTGACTTGTTTTGGTTTCACCGTCAGGTTTTGTTGGGTTTTCCATGGTCATCATAGTGGAAAAGTGTAAATTGTGGGTTTTGGAGAACATCAGGTAGGTTTAGGGGGACTTTTGGGGCAGATTCATGGTTTTTGGGGTTTTCTTCTGTTTTTTTGGGGGTGATCCTATTCATTTTTGGGTTGTTTTTGACGTGTTTTTGTGTGTCCGTTGGGTTTTGTTGGGTTTCGTAGGTCATAATGGTGGAAAAGTGTAAATTGTGGGTTTTGGAGAACATCAGGTAGGTTTAGGGTGGTTTTGGGTGGATCTATGATTTTGGGGGATTTTCTTCCAGTTTTGGGGTGATCCCGTTCTTGTTTGGGGTGTTTTTGGCCTTTTTTTTGTCTCCCTTGTGTTTCGTTCGTTTTCCGTGGTCATCATTGTGGAAAATGTTAAATTTTGGATTTTGGAGAACATCAGGTAGGTTTAGTGTGGTTTTGGGGTGGATCTATGGTTTTTGTCATTTTCTTTCTTTTTTGAGGTGATCCCGTTCTTTTTTGGGGTGTTTTTGAGGTGTTTTGGGGTCTCCGTTGTGTTTCGTAGGTTTTCCATGGTCATCATTGTGGAAAAGGTTAAATTGTGGGTTTTGGAGAACATCAGGTAGGTTTAGGGTGGTTTTGGGGTGGATCTATATTTTTGGGGGTTTTATTTCTTTTTTGGGTGTTATCCCGTTCTTGCTTTGCGTGTTTTTGACTTGTTTTGGGGTCTCTGTTGGGTTTCGTTGGGTTCTTGTTGGTCATCATGTTGGAAAAGTGTAAATTGTGGGTTTTGGAGAACTTCAGGTAGGTTTAGGGGGACTTTTGGGGTGGATCAATGTCTTTTGGGGTTTTCTTTCTTTTTTGGGGGTGATCCCGTTCTTGTTTGGTGTGTTTTTGACGTGTTTTGGGGTTTCCGTTGCGTTTCGTTGAGTTCCTAATGTGTTTTATGGTGGTTGGGAGTGGACTTTGGGATTTGGAGAACATCAGGTAGGTTTAGGGTGGTTTTGGAATTGGATCCTTGGTTTTTGGGGATTTCCTTCCAGTTTTGGGGGTGATTCCTTTCTTGTTTGGGGTGTTTTTGACGTGTTTTGGGGTCTCCGTTGGGTTTCGTTGGGTTTTCCGTGGTCATCATGGTGGAAAAGTGTAAATTGTGTGTTTTGGAGAACATCAGGTAGGTTTATGGGGACTTTTGGGTAAGATTCATGGTATTTGGATTTTTCTTCTTCTTTTTTCTTCTGATCTATTTGTTTTTTGGGGTGTTTTTGACGTGTTTTGGGGTCTCCGTTGGGTTTCGTTGGGTTTTCCGTGGTCATTATTGTGGAAAATTTTAAATTGTGTGTTTTGGAGAACATCGGGTAGGTTTAGGGTGGTTTTGGTGTGGATCTATGATTTTGAGGGTTTTTCTTCCAATTTTGGGGGTGATCCCTTTCTTTTTTGTTCTTTTTTTTGACTTGTTTTGGTTTCACCGTCAGGTTTTGTTGGGTTTTCCATGGTCATCATGGTGGAAAAGTGTAAATTGTGTGTTTTGGAGATCATCAGGTAGGTTTATGGGGACTTTTGGGGCAGATTCATGGTTTTTGGGGTTTTCTTCTGTTTTTTTGGGTGTGTTCCTATTCATTTTTGGGTTGTTTTTGACGTGTGTTTGTGTCTCCGTTGGGTTTTGTTGGGTTTCGTAGGTCATAATGGTGGAAAAGTGTAAATTGTGGGTTTTGGAGAACATCAGGTAGGTTTAGGGTGGTTTTGGGTGGATCTATGATTTTGGGGGATTTTCTTCCAGTTTTGGGGTGATCCCGTTCTTGTTTGGGGTGGTTTTGGCCCTTTTTTGGTCTCCCTTGTGTTTCGTTCGTTTTCCGTGGTCATCATTGTGGAAAATGTTAAATTTTGGATTTTGGAGAACATCAGGTAGGTTTAGTGTGGTTTTGGGGTGGATCTATGGTTTTTGTCATTTTCTTTCTTTTTTGAGGTGATCCCGTTCTTTTTTGGGGTGTTTTTGAGGTGTTTTGGGGTCTCCGTTGTGTTTCGTAGGTTTTCCATGGTCATCATTGTGGAAAAGGTTAAATTGTGGGTTTTGGAGAACATCAGGTAGGTTTAGGGTGGTTTTGGGGTGGATCTATATTTTTGGGGGTTTTATTTCTTTTTTGGGTGTTATCCCGTTCTTGCTTTGCGTGTTTTTGACTTGTTTTGGGGTCTCTGTTGTGTTTCGTTGGGTTCTTGTTGGTCATCATGTTGGAAAAGTGTAAATAGTGGGTTTTGGAGAACTTCAGGAAGGTTTAGGGGGACTTTTGGGGTGGATTCATGGTTTTTGGGGTTTTCTTCTTCTTTTTTTTTCTTCTGATCCATATGTTTTTTGGGGCGTTTTTGACGTGTTTTGGGGTCTCCGTTGGGTTTCGTTGGGTTTTCCGTTGGCATCATAGTGGAAAAGTGTAAATTGTGGGTTTTGGAGAACGTTAGGTAGGTTTAGGGTGGTTTTGGGATTGGATCCGTTATTTTTGGGGATTTTCTTTCAGTTTTGGAGGTGATCCCGTTCTTTTTTGGGGTGTTTTTGACGTGTTTTGTGGTCTCCTTTGGGTTTTCGTTTGGTTCATGTTGGTCGTCATGGTGGAAAAGGGTAAATTGTGGGTTTTGGGGAACATCAGGTAGGTTTAGGGGGACTTTTGGGGTGGATTCATGGTTTTTGGGGTTTTCTTCTGTTTTTTCTTCTGATCCATTTGTTTTTTGGGGTGTTTTTGATGTGTTTTGGGGTCTCCGTTGGGTTTCGTTGGGTTTTCCATGGTCATCATAGTGGAAAAGTGTAAATTGTGGGTTTTGGAGAACATCAGGTAGGTTTAGGGGACTTTTGGGGCAGATTCATGGTTTTGGGGGTTTTCTTTTGTTTTTTTTTGGGGTGATCCTATTCATTTTTGGGTTGTTTTTAACGTGTGTTTGTGTCTCTGTTGGGTTTTGTTGGGTTTCGTAGGTCATAATGGTGGAAAAGTGTAAATTGTGGGTTTTGGAGAACATCAGGTAGGTTTAGGGTGGTTTTGGGTGGATCTATGATTTTGGGGGATTTTCTTCCAGTTTTGGGGTGATCCCGTTTTTGTTTGGGGTGGTTTTGGCCTTTTTTTTGTCTCCCTTGTGTTTCGTTCGTTTTCCGTGGTCATCATTGTGGAAAATGTTAAATTTTGGGTTTTGGAGAACATCAGGTAGGTTTAGTGTGGTTTTGGGGTGGATCTATGGTTTTTGTCATTTTCTTTCTTTTTTGAGGTGATCCCGTTCTTTTTTGGGGTGTTTTTGAGGTGTTTTGGGGTCTCCGTTGTGTTTCGTAGGTTTTCCATGGTCATCATTGTGGAAAAGGTTAAATTGTGGGTTTTGGAGAACATCAGGTAGGTTTAGGGTGGTTTTGGGGTGGATCGATATTTTTGGGGGTTTTATTTCTTTTTTGGGTGTTATCTCGTTCTTGCTTTGCGTGTTTTTGACTTGTTTTGGGGTCTCTGTTGTGTTTCGTTGGGTTCTTGTTGGTCATCATGTTGGAAAAGTGTAAATTGTGGGTTTTGGAGAACGTCAGGTAGGTTTAGGGTGGTTTGGGGGTGGATCTATGATTTTGAGGGATTTTCTTCCAATTTTGGGGGTGATCCCTTTTTTTTTTTTTTTTTTTTTTTTTTACGTGTTTTGGGTTCTCCGTTGGGTTTCGTTGGGTTTTCCTTTGGCATCATGGTGGAAAAGTGTAAATTGTGGGTTTTGGATAACTTCAGGTAGGTTTATGGGGACTTTTGGGGTGGATTCATGGTATTTGGGCTCTTCTTCTGTTTTTTTTGGGGTGATCCTGTTCTTTTTTGGGGTGTTTCTGGCGTGTTATGGGGTCTCCGTTGGGTTTTGTTGGGTTCTCATTGGTCATCATGGTGAAAAAGTGTAAATTGTGTGTTTTGGAGAACATCGGGTAGGTTTAGGGTGGTTTTGGTGTGGATCTATGATTTTGAGGGTTTTTCTTCCAATTTTGGGGGTGATCCCTTTCTTTTTTTTCTTTTTTTTGACTTGTTTTGGTTTCACCGTCAGGTTTTGTTGGGTTTTCCATGGTCATCATGGTGGAAAAGTGTAAATTGTGTGTTTTGGAGATCATCAGGTAGGTTTATGGGGACTTTTGGGGCAGATTCATGGGTTTTGGGGTTTTCTTCTGTTTTTTCTTCTTATCCATATGTTTTTTGGGGTGTTTTTGATGTGTTTTGGGGTCTCCGTTGGGTTTTGTTGGGTTTTCCATGGTCATCATAGTGGAAAAGTGTAAATTGTGGGTTTTGGAGAACATCAGGTAGGTTTAGGGGGACTTTTGGGGCAGATTCATGGTTTTTGGGGTTTTCTTCTGTTTTTTTGGGGGTGATCCTATTCATTTTTGGGTTGTTTTTGACGTGTTTTTGTGTGTCCGTTGGGTTTTGTTGGGTTTCGTAGGTCATAATGGTGGAAAAGTGTAAATTGTGGGTTTTGGAGAACATCAGGTAGGTTTAGGGTGGTTTTGGGTGGATCTATGATTTTGGGGGATTTTCTTCCAGTTTTGGGGTGATCCCGTTCTTGTTTGGGGTGTTTTTGGCCTTTTTTTTGTCTCCCTTGTGTTTCGTTCGTTTTCCGTGGTCATCATTGTGGAAAATGTTAAATTTTGGGTTTTGGAGAACATCAGGTAGGTTTAGTGTGGTTTTGGGGTGGATCTATGGTTTTTGTCATTTTCTTTCTTTTTTGAGGTGATCCCGTTCTTTTTTGGGGTGTTTTTGAGGTGTTTTGGGGTCTCCGTTGTGTTTCGTAGGTTTTCCATGGTCATCATTGTGGAAAAGGTTAAATTGTGGGTTTTGGAGAACATCAGGTAGGTTTAGGGTGGTTTTGGGGTGGATCTATATTTTTGGGGGTTTTATTTCTTTTTTGGGTGTTATCCCGTTCTTGCTTTGCGTGTTTTTGACTTGTTTTGGGGTCTCTGTTGTGTTTCGTTGAGTTCTTGTTGGTCATCATGTTGGAAAAGTGTAAATTGTGGGTTTTGGAGAACTTCAGGTAGGTTTAGGGGGACTTTTGGGGTGGATCAATGTCTTTTGGGGTTTTCTTTCTTTTTTGGGGGTGATCCCGTTCTTGTTTGGGGTGTTTTTGACGTGTTTTGGGGTTTCCGTTGTGTTTCGTTGAGTTCCTAATGTGTTTTATGGTGGTTGGGAGTGGACTTTGGGATTTGGAGAACATCAGGTAGGTTTAGGGTGGTTTTGGAATTGGATCCTTGGTTTTTGGGGATTTCCTTCCAGTTTTGGGGGTGATTCCATTCTTGTTTGGGGTGTTTTTGACGTGTTTTGGGGTCTCCGTTGGGTTTCATTGGGTTTTCCGTGGTCATTATGGTGGAAAATTTTAAATTGTGTGTTTTGGAGAACATCGGGTAGGTTTAGGGTGGTTTTGGTGTGGATCTATGATTTTGAGGGTTTTTCTTCCAATTTTGGGGGTGATCCCTTTCTTTTTTGTTCTTTTTTTTGACTTGTTTTGGTTTCACCGTCAGGTTTTGTTGGGTTTTCCATGGTCATCATGGTGGAAAAGTGTAAATTGTGTGTTTTGGAGATCATCAGGTAGGTTTATGGGGACTTTTGGGGCAGATTCATGGGTTTTGGGGTTTTCTTCTGTTTTTTCTTCTGATCCATATGTTTTTTGGGGTGTTTTTGATGTGTTTTGGGGTCTCCGTTGTGTTTTGTTGGGTTTTCCATGGTCATCATAGTGGAAAATTGTAAATTGTGGGTTTTGGAGAACATCAGGTAGGTTTAGGGGGACTTTTGGGGCAGATTCATGGTTTTTGGGGTTTTCTTCTGTTTTTTTGGGGGTGATCCTATTCATTTTTGGGTTGTTTTTGACGTGTTTTTGTGTGTCCGTTGGGTTTTGTTGGGTTTCGTAGGTCATAATGGTGGAAAAGTGTAAATTGTGGGTTTTGGAGAACATCAGGTAGGTTTAGGGTGGTTTTGGGTGGATCTATGATTTTGGGGGATTTTCTTCCAGTTTTGGGGTGATCCCGTTCTTGTTTGGGGTGTTTTTGGCCTTTTTTTTGTCTCCCTTGTGTTTCGTTCGTTTTCCGTGGTCATCATTGTGGAAAATGTTAAATTTTGGGTTTTGGAGAACATCAGGTAGGTTTAGTGTGGTTTTGGGGTGGATCTATGGTTTTTGTCATTTTCTTTCTTTTTTGAGGTGATCCCGTTCTTTTTTGGGGTGTTTTTGAGGTGTTTTGGGGTCTCCGTTGTGTTTCGTAGGTTTTCCATGGTCATCATTGTGGAAAAGGTTAAATTGTTGGTTTTGGAGAACATCAGGTAGGTTTAGGGTGGTTTTGGGGTGGATCTATATTTTTTGGGGTTTTATTTCTTTTTTGGGTGTTATCCCGTTCTTGCTTTGCGTGTTTTTGACTTGTTTTGGGGTCTCTGTTGGGTTTCGTTGGGTTCTTGTTGGTCATCATGTTGGAAAAGTGTAAATTGTGGGTTTTGGAGAACTTCAGGTAGGTTTAGGGGGACTTTTGGGGTGGATCAATGTCTTTTGGGGTTTTCTTTCTTTTTTGGGGGTGATCCCGTTCTTGTTTGGGGTGTTTTTGACGTGTTTTGGGGTTTCCGTTGTGTTTCGTTGAGTTCCTAATGTGTTTTATGGTGGTTGGGAGTGGACTTTGGGATTTGGAGAACATCAGGTAGGTTTAGGGTGGTTTTGGAATTGGATCCTTGGTTTTTGGGGATTTCCTTCCAGTTTTGGGGGTGATTCCTTTCTTGTTTGGGGTGTTTTTGACGTGTTTTGGGGTCTCCGTTGGGTTTCGTTGGGTTTTCCGTGGTCATCATGGTGGAAAAGTGTAAATTGTGGGTTTTGGAGAACATCAGGTAGGTTTAGGGGGACTTTTGGGGCAGATTCATGGTTTTGGGGGTTTTCTTCTGTTTTTTTGGGGGTGATCCTATTCACTTTTGGGTTGTTTTTGACGTGTTTTTGTGTGTCCGTTGGGTTTTGTTGGGTTTCGTAGGTCATAATGGTGGAAAAGTGTAAATTGTGGGTTTTGGAGAACATCAGGTAGGTTTAGGGTGGTTTTGGGTGGATCTATGATTTTGGGGGATTTTCTTCCAGTTTTGGGGTGATCCCGTTCTTGTTTGGGGTGGTTTTGGCCTTTTTTTTTTTCTCCCTTGTGTTTCGTTCGTTTTCCGTGGTCATCATTGTGGAAAAGGTTAAATTTTGGGTTTTGGAGAACATCAGGTAGGTTTAGTGTGGTTTTGGGGTGGATCTATGGTTTTTGTCATTTTCTTTCTTTTTTGAGGTGATCCCGTTCTTTTTTGGGGTGTTTTTGAGGTGTTTTGGGGTCTCCGTTGTGTTTCGTAGGTTTTCCATGGTCATCATTGTGGAAAAGGTTAAATTGTGGGTTTTGGAGAACATCAGGTAGGTTTAGGGTGGTTTTGGGGTGGATCTATATTTTTGGGGGTTTTATTTCTTTTTTGGGTGTTATCCCGTTCTTGCTTTGCGTGTTTTTGACTTGTTTTGGGGTCTCTGTTGTGTTTCGTTGGGTTCTTGTTGGTCATCATGTTGGAAAAGTGTAAATAGTGGGTTTTGGAGAACTTCAGGAAGGTTTAGGGGGACTTTTGGGGTGGATTCATGGTTTTTGGGGTTTTCTTCTTCTTTTTTTTTCTTCTGATCCATATGTTTTTTGGGGCGTTTTTGACGTGTTTTGGGGTCTCCGTTGGGTTTCGTTGGGTTTTCCGTTGGCATCATAGTGGAAAAGTGTAAATTGTGGGTTTTGGAGAACGTTAGGTAGGTTTAGGGTGGTTTTGGGATTGGATCCGTCATTTTTGGGGATTTTCTTTCAGTTTTGGAGGTGATCCCGTTCTTTTTTGGGGTGTTTTTGACGTCTTTTGTGGTCTCCTTTGGGTTTTCGTTTGGTTCATGTTGGTCGTCATGGTGGAAAAGGGTAAATTGTGGGTTTTGGGGAACATCAGGTAGGTTTAGGGGGACTTTTGGGGTGGATTCATGGTTTTTGGGGTTTTCTTCTGTTTTTTCTTCTGATCCATTTGTTTTTTGGGGTGTTTTTGATGTGTTTTGGGGTCTCCGTTGGGTTTCGTTGGGTTTTCCATGGTCATCATAGTGGAAAAGTGTAAATTGTGGGTTTTGGAGAACATCAGGTAGGTTTAGGGGACTTTTGGGGCAGATTCATGGTTTTGGGGGTTTTCTTCTGTTTTTTTTTGGGGTGATCCTATTCATTTTTGGGTTGTTTTTAACGTGTGTTTGTGTCTCTGTTGGGTTTTGTTGGGTTTCGTAGGTCATAATGGTGGAAAAGTGTAAATTGTGGGTTTTGGAGAACATCAGGTATGTTTAGGGTGGTTTTGGGTGGATCTATGATTTTGGGGGATTTTCTTCCAGTTTTGGGGTGATCCCGTTCTTGTTTGGGGTGGTTTTGGCCTTTTTTTTGTCTCCCTTGTGTTTCGTTCGTTTTCCGTGGTCATCATTGTGGAAAATGTTAAATTTTGGGTTTTGGAGAACATCAGGTAGGTTTAGTGTGGTTTTGGGGTGGATCTATGGTTTTTGTCATTTTCTTTCTTTTTTGAGGTGATCCCGTTCTTTTTTGGGGTGTTTTTGAGGTGTTTTGGGGTCTCCGTTGTGTTTCGTAGGTTTTCCATGGTCATCATTGTGGAAAAGGTTAAATTGTTGGTTTTGGAGAACATCAGGTAGGTTTAGGGTGGTTTTGGGGTGGATCTATATTTTTTGGGGTTTTATTTCTTTTTTGGGTGTTATCCCGTTCTTGCTTTGCGTGTTTTTGACTTGTTTTGGGGTCTCTGTTGGGTTTCGTTGGGTTCTTGTTGGTCATCATGTTGGAAAAGTGTAAATTGTGGGTTTTGGAGAACGTCAGGTAGGTTTAGGGTGGTTTGGGGGTGGATCTATGATTTTGAGGGATTTTCTTCCAATTTTGGGGGTGATCCCTTTTTTTTTTTTTTTTTTTTTTTACGTGTTTTGGGTTCTCCGTTGGGTTTCGTTGGGTTTTCCTTTGGCATCATGGTGGAAAAGTGTAAATTGTGGGTTTTGGATAACTTCAGGTAGGTTTATGGGGACTTTTGGGGTGGATTCATGGTATTTGGGCTCTTCTTCTGTTTTTTTTGGGGTGATCCTGTTCTTTTTTGGGGTGTTTCTGGCGTGTTATGGGGTCTCCGTTGGGTTTTGTTGGGTTCTCATTGGTCATCATGGTGAAAAAGTGTAAATTGTGTGTTTTGGAGAACATCGGGTAGGTTTAGGGTGGTTTTGGTGTGGATCTATGATTTTGAGGGTTTTTCTTCCAATTTTGGGGGTGATCCCTTTCTTTTTTGTTCTTTTTTTTGACTTGTTTTGGTTTCACCGTCAGGTTTTGTTGGGTTTTCCATGGTCATCATGGTGGAAAAGTGTAAATTGTGTGTTTTGGAGATCATCAGGTAGGTTTATGGGGACTTTTGGGGCAGATTCATGGTTTTTGGGGTTTTCTTCTGTTTTTTCTTCTGATCCATATGTTTTTTGGGGTGTTTTTGATGTGTTTTGGGGTCTCCGTTGTGTTTTGTTGGGTTTTCCATGGTCATCATAGTGGAAAAGTGTAAATTGTGGGTTTTGGAGAACATCAGGTAGGTTTAGGGGGACTTTTGGGGCAGATTCATGGTTTTTGGGGTTTTCTTCTGTTTTTTTGGGGGTGATCCTATTCATTTTTGGGTTGTTTTTGACGTGTTTTTGTGTGTCCGTTGGGTTTTGTTGGGTTTCGTAGGTCATAATGGTGGAAAAGTGTAAATTGTGGGTTTTGGAGAACATCAGGTAGGTTTAGGGTGGTTTTGGGTGGATCTATGATTTTGGGGGATTTTCTTCCAGTTTTGGGGTGATCCCGTTCTTGTTTGGGGTGTTTTTGGCCTTTTTTTTGTCTCCCTTGTGTTTCGTTCGTTTTCCGTGGTCATCATTGTGGAAAATGTTAAATTTTGGGTTTTGGAGAACATCAGGTAGGTTTAGTGTGGTTTTGGGGTGGATCTATGGTTTTTGTCATTTTCTTTCTTTTTTGAGGTGATCCCGTTCTTTTTTGGGGTGTTTTTGAGGTGTTTTGGGGTCTCCGTTGTGTTTCGTAGGTTTTCCATGGTCATCATTGTGGAAAAGGTTAAATTGTTGGTTTTGGAGAACATCAGGTAGGTTTAGGGTGGTTTTGGGGTGGATCTATATTTTTTGGGGTTTTATTTCTTTTTTGGGTGTTATCCCGTTCTTGCTTTGCGTGTTTTTGACTTGTTTTGGGGTCTCTGTTGGGTTTCGTTGGGTTCTTGTTGGTCATCATGTTGGAAAAGTGTAAATTGTGGGTTTTGGAGAACTTCAGGTAGGTTTAGGGGGACTTTTGGGGTGGATCAATGTCTTTTGGGGTTTTCTTTCTTTTTTGGGGGTGATCCCGTTCTTGTTTGGGGTGTTTTTGACGTGTTTTGGGGTTTCCGTTGTGTTTCGTTGAGTTCCTAATGTGTTTTATGGTGGTTGGGAGTGGACTTTGGGATTTGGAGAACATCAGGTAGGTTTAGGGTGGTTTTGGAATTGGATCCTTGGTTTTTGGGGATTTCCTTCCAGTTTTGGGGGTGATTCCTTTCTTGTTTGGGGTGTTTTTGACGTGTTTTGGGGTCTCCGTTGGGTTTCGTTGGGTTTTCCGTGGTCATCATGGTGGAAAAGTGTAAATTGTGTGTTTTGGAGAACATCAGGTAGGTTTATGGGGACTTTTGGGTAAGATTCATGGTATTTGGATTTTTCTTCTTCTTTTTTCTTCTGATCTATTTGTTTTTTGGGGTGTTTTTGACGTGTTTTGGGGTCTCCGTTGGGTTTCGTTGGGTTTTCCTTTGGCATCATGGTGGAAAAGTGTAAATTGTGGGTTTTGGATAACTTCAGGTAGGTTTAGGGGGACTTTTGGGGTGGATTCATGGTATTTGGGCTCTTCTTCTCTTTTTTGGGGGTGATCCTGTTCTTTTTTGGGGTGTTTCTGGCGTGTTATGGGGTCTCTGTTGGGTTTTGTTGGGTTCTCATTGGTCATCATGGTGAAAAAGTGTAAATTGTGGGTTTTGGAGAACATCAGGTAGGTTTAGGGGGACTTTTGTGTTGGATCAATGGCTTTTAGGTTTTTCTTTGGTTTTTGGGGTTGATGCCATTCTTTTTTGGGGTGTTTCTGACGTGTTTTGCGGTCTCCGTTGTGTTTCATTGGGTTTTCCATTGTCATCATGTTGGAAAAGTGTAAATTTTGTGTTTTGGAGAACGTTAGGTAGGTTTAGGGTGGTTTTGGGATTGGATCCGTGATTTTTGGGGATTTTCTTTCAGTTTTGGAGGTGATCCCGTTCTTTTTTGGGGTGTTTTTGACGTGTTTTGTGGTCTCCTTTGGGTTTTCGTTTGGTTCATGTTGGTCGTCATGGTGGAAAAGGGTAAATTGTGGGTTTTGGGGAACATCAGGTAGGTTTAGGGGGACTTTTGGTGTGGATCTATGGCTTTTGGGGTATTCTTTCGTTTTTAGGGGTTATCCCGTTCTTGTTTTGTTTTTCTTTTGACTTGTTTTGGGGTCCCCGATGGGTTTCGTTGGGTTCCTTATGGGATTTATAGAGGTTGGGAGTGGATTGTACATTTAGGAGAACATCAGGTAGGATTAAGGGTTTTTTTGGGGGGTTAATCACGTATTTTCTTCTCATCCGGTTCGCTTTTGGGTATTTTTTGAGGTGTTTTGTGGTTTCCGTTGCGTTTTGTTGAGTTCCTAATGGGTTTTATGGTGGTTGGGAGTGGACTTTGGGATTTGGAGAACATCAGGTAGGTTTAGGGTGGTTTTGGAATTGGTTCCTTGGTTTTTGGGGATTTCCTTCCAGTTTTGGGGGTGATTCCGTTCTTGTTTGGGGTGTTTTTGACGTGTTTTGGGGTCTCCGTTGGGTTTCGTTGGGTTTTCCGTGGTCATTATGGTGGAAAATTTTAAATTGTGGGTATTGGAGAACATCAGGTAGGTTTAGGGTGGTTTTGGTGTGGATCTATGATTTTGAGGGTTTTTCTTCCAATTTTGGGGGTGATCCCTTTCTTTTTTGTTCTTTTTTTTGACTTGTTTTGGTTTCACCGTCAGGTTTCGTTGGGTTTTCCATGGTCATCATGGTGGAAAAGTGTAAATTGTGTGTTTTGGAGATCATCAGGTAGGTTTATGGGGACTTTTGGGGCAGATTCATGGGTTTTGTGGTTTTCTTCTGTTTTTTCTTCTGATCCATATGTTTTTTGGGGTGGTTTTGACGTGTTTTGGGGTTTCCGTTGCGTTTCGTTGAGTTCCTAATGTGTTTTATGGTGGTTGGGAGTGGACTTTGGGATTTGGAGAACATCAGGTAGGTTTAGGGTGGTTTTGGAATTGGATCCTTGGTTTTTGGGGATTTCCTTCCAGTTTTGGGGGTGATTCCTTTCTTGTTTGGGGTGTTTTTGAGGTGTTTTGGGGTCTCCGTTGGGTTTCGTTGGGTTTTCCGTGGTCATCATGGTGGAAAAGTGTAAATTGTGTGTTTTGGAGATCATCAGGTAGGTTTATGGGGACTTTTGGGGCAGATTCATGGGTTTTGTGGTTTTCTTCTGTTTTTTCTTCTGATCCATATGTTTTTTGGGGTGTTTTTTGACGTGTTTTGGGGTCTCCGTTGGGTTTCGTTGGGTTTTCCTTTGGCATCATGGTGGAAAAGTGTAAATTGTGGGTTTTGGATAACTTCAGGTAGGTTTATGGGGACTTTTGGGGTGGATTCATGGTATTTGGGCTCTTCTTCTGTTTTTTTGGGGTGATCCTGTTCTTTTTTGGGGTGTTTTTGACGTGTTTTGTGGTCTCCTTTCGGTTTTCGTTTGGTTCATGTTGGTCATCATGGTGGAAAAGGGTAAATTGTGGGTTTTGGAGAACATCAGGTAGGTTTAGGGGGACTTTTAGTGTGGATCTATGGCTTTTGGGGTATTCTTTCCTTTTAAAGGGTTATCCCGTTCTTGTTTTGTATTTTTTTTGACTTGTATTGGGGTCCCCGATGGGTTTTGTTGGGTTCCTAATAATCTTTATAGAGGTTGGGAGTGGATTGTACATTTAGGAGAACATCAGGTAGGTTTAAGGGTTTTTTTGGGGGGTTAATCACGTATTTTCTTCTGATCCGGTTCGCTTTTGGGTATTTTTTGAGGTGTTTTGTGGTTTCCGTTGCGTTTTGTTGAGTTCCTAATGGGTTTTATGGTGGTTGGGAGTGGACTTTGGGATTTGGAGAACATCAGGTAGGTTTAGGGTGGTTTTGGAATTGGTTCCTTGGTTTTTGGGGATTTCCTTCCAGTTTTGGGGGTGATTCCGTTCTTGTTTGGGGTGTTTTTGACGTGTTTTGGGGTCTCCGTTGGGTTTCGTTGGGTTTTCCGTGGTCATTATTGTGGAAAATTTAAATTGTGTGTTTTGGAGAACATCGGGTAGGTTTAGGGTGGTTTTAGTGTGGATCTATGATTTTGAGGGTTTTACTTTCAATATTGGGGGTGATCCCTTTCTTTTTTGTTCTTTTTTTAGACGGGTTTTGGTTTCTCCGTCGGGTTTCGTTGGGTTTTCCATGGTCATCATGGTGGAAAATTGTAAATTGTGGGTTTTGGAGAACACCAGGTAGGTTTAGGGTGGTTTGGGGATTGGATCCGTGCTCTTTGGGGATTTTCTTCCAGTTTTGGGGGTGATTCCATTCCTGTTTGGGGTGTTTTTGACGTGTTTTCGGGTCTCCGTTGGGTTTCGTTGGGTTTTCCGTGGTCATTATTGTGGAAAATTTAAATTGTGTGTTTTGGAGAACATCGGGTAGGTTTAGGGTGGTTTTGGTGTGGATCTATGAATTTGAGGGATTTTCTTCCAATATTGGGGGTGATCCCTTTCTTTTTTGTTCTTTTTTTTAGACGTGTTTTGGTTTCTCCGTCGGGTTTCGTTGTGTTTTCTATGGTCATCATGGTGGAAAAGGGTAAATTGTGGGTTTTGGAGAACACCAGGTAGGTTTAGGGTGGTTTGGGGATTGGTTCCGTGCTTTTTGGGGATTTTCATCTAGTTTTGGGGGTGATTCCGTTCTTGTTTGTGGTGTTTTTGACATCTTTTTGGGTCTCCGTTGGGTTTCATTGGTTTTTCCGTTGGCATCATGGTGGAAAATGGTAAATTGTGGGTTTTGAAGAACTTCAGGTAGGTTTAGGGAGACTTTTGGGGTGGATTCATGGTATTTGGGCTTTTCTTCTGTTTTTTGGGGGTTATCCTGTTCTTTTTTGTGTTGTTTTTGACGTGTTTTGTGGTCTCCGTTGGGTTTTGTTGGGTCTCCGTTGGTCGTTAAGGTAAATGGGAGTGGATTGTGGGTTTTGGAGAAGATCAGGTGAGTTTAGGGTGGTTTTGGTGGGAAATTCATAGTTTTGTTTTTTTTTTTTCTTCTGATCCAGTTCTTTTTTTGGGGTGTTTTTGAGGTGTTTTGGGGTTTCCGTTGCGTTTCATTGAGTTCCTAATGGGTTTTATGGTGGTTGGGAGTGGACTTTGGGATTTGGAGAACATCAGGTAGGTTTAGGGTGGTTTTGGGATTGTATCAGTGCTTTTTGGGGATTTTCTTCCAGTTTTGGTGGTGATGCCGTTCTTGTTTGTGGTGCTTTTGACGTGTTTTGGGGTCTCCGTTGGGTTTTAGTTGGGTTCTTGTTGGTCATCATGGTGGAAAAGTGTAAATTGAGGGTTTTGGAGGACATCACGTAGTTTTAGGGGGACTTTTGGGGCAGAGTCATGTTTTTTGGTGTTTTCTTCTGTATTTTTGGTGTTGTCCCGTTCTTTTTTCGGAAGTTTTTGAGGTGTTTGTGGTTCTCCGTTTGGTTTTGTTGGGTTCTCGTTGGTCGTTAAGGTAAATGGGAGTGGATTGTGGCTTTTAAAGAAGATCAGGTGAGTTTAGGTTGATTTTTAGGGGAAATTCATAGTTTTGGGGTTTTTTCTTCTGATCCAGTTCTTTGTTGGGGAATTTTTGACGTGTTTTGAGGTTTCCGTTGTGTTTCTTTGAGTTCCTAATGGGTTTTATAGTGTTTGGGAGTGGATTGTACATTTAGAAGAACATCAGGTAGGTTTAAGGGTTTTTTGGGGGGGTTAAGTCACTTATTTTCTTCTGATCCGGTTCGCTTTTGGGGTGTTTTTGAGGTGTTTTGTTGTTTCCGTTGCGTTTTGTTGAGTTCCTAATGGGTTTTATGGTGGTTGGGAGTGGACTTTGGGATTTGGAGAACATCAGGTAGGTTTATGGTGGTTTTGGGATTAGATCCGTGCTTTTGGGGGTTTTTCTTCCAGTTTTGGTGGTGATCCCGTTCTTGTTTGTGGTGTTTTTGACGTGTTTTGGGTTCTCCGTTGGGTTTTAGTTTGGTTCTTGTTTGTCATCGTGGTGAAAAAGTGTAAATTTTGTGTTTTGGAGAACGTCAGGTAGGTTTAGGGGGACTTTTGGTGTGGATTCATGGTATTTGGGGTTTTCTTCTGTTTTTTGGGGTGATGCAGTTCTTTTTTGTTTTGTTTTTGACGTGTTTTGTGGTCTCCGTTGGGTTTTGTTGGGTCTCCGTTGGTCGTTAAGGTAAATGGGAGTGGATTGTGGGTTTTGAAGAAGATCAGGTGAGTTTAGGGTGGTTTTGGGGGGAAATTCATACTTTTTGGTGTTTTTTCTTCTGATCCAGTTCTTTGTTGGGGTGTTTTTGACGTGTTTTGGGGTTTCCGTTGCGTTTCGTTGAGTTCCTAATGGGTTTTATGGTGGTTGGGAGTGGATTGTACATTTAGGAGAACATCAAGTAGGTTTAAGGGTTTTTTTTTGGTGTTAAATCACGTATTTTCTTCTGATCCAGTTCGCTTTTGGGGAGTTTTTGACGTGTTTTGGGGTTTCCATTGCATTGCGTTGAGTTCCTAATGGGTTTTATGGTGGTAGGGAGTGGACTTTGGGATTTGGAGAACATCGGTAGGTTTAGAGTGGTTTTGGGATTGGATCCATGCTTTTTGGGGATTTTCTTCCAGTTTTGGGGGTGATCCCGTTCTTGTTTGGGGTGTTTTTGACGTTTTTTGGGGTCTCCGTTGGGTTTCAGGAGGGTTCTTGTTGGTCATGATGGTGGAAAAATGTAAATTGTGGGTTTTGGAGAAAATCAGGTAGGTTTATGGGGACTTTTGAGGCAGATTCATGGTTTTTGGTGTTTTCTTCTGTTTCTTTGGGGTGGTCCCGTTCTTTTTTGGGAAGTTTTTGAGGTGTTTGGTGGTCTCCGTTGGTTTTGTTGGGTTCTCGTTTGTCATCATGGTTGAAAACGGTAAATTATGGGTTTTGGAGAACATCAGGTGAGTTTAAGTTTTTTTTGGGAGTGAATCTATGGTTTTGGGGGATTTCTTCTGGTTTGTTTGTTTTTTTTTTTTTTTTTTTTTTTAGGGTTTTCTTCTGTTCTTGGGGTGGTCCCGTTCTTTTTTGGGGTGTTTTTGACGTGTTTTGTGGTTTCCGTTGGGTTTGGTTGGGTTCTTGTTGGTCATTATGTTAAATAGGACTGGATTGTGTGTTTTGGAGAACATCAGGTAGGTTTAAGGGATTTTTGGGGTGAAATCACGGCATTTTCTTTTTTTCTTTTTTTTCTTTTTTTTTCGTTTTGTAGGATCTGGGTTGATTTTGGGGTTGATTTTGTTTTTGAGGTGTTTTGGGGTCTTCATGGGGTTTCGTTGGGTTCTTGTTGGTCATGATGGTGAATGGGAGTGAAATGTGGGATTTGGAGAAGATCAGGTGAGTTTAGGGTGGTTTTGGGGAGAAATTCATGGCTTTTTTTTTTTTTTTTTCTTTACGTCTAGTTATGTTTTGGGGAGTTTTTGACGTGTTTTGGGGTTTCCGTTGGGTTTTGTTGGGTTTCCATTGGGTTTTCTGGTGTTTGGGAGTGGATTGTACATTTAGGAGAAAATCAGGTAGGTTTAAGGGTTTTTTGGGGGTTAAATCACATATTTTCTTCTAATCCGGTTCACTTTTGGGGTGTTTTTGAGGTGTTTTGGGGTTTCCGTTGCGTTTCGTTGATTTCCTAATGGGTTTTACAGTGGTTGGGAGTTAACTGTGGGATTTGGAGAACATCAGGTAGGTTTAGGGTGGTTTTGGGGTGGATCAATTGTTTTGGGGGATTTTCTTCCAGTTTTGGGTGTGATCCAGTTCTTTATTGGGGTGTTTTTGAGGTGTTTTGAGGTTTCCGTTGGGTTTCGTTGGGTTTTCCGTGTTAATCATGGTGAAAAAGGGTAAATTGTGTGTTTTGTAGAACGTCAGGTAGGTTTATTGGGACTTTTGAGGCCGATTCATGGTTTTTGGTGTTTTCTTTCGTTTTTGGGGTTGAACCAGGTCTTGTTTGGGGTGTTTTTGACGTTTTTCGGGTCTCCGTTGGGTTTTGCTGGGTTCTCGTTGGTCGTTAATGTAAATGGGATTGGATTGTGGGTTTTGAAGAAGATCAGGTGACTTTAGGGTGTTTTGGGGGGGAAATTCATAGTTTTTGGTGTTTTTTTCTTCTGATCCAGTTCTTTGTTTGGAAGTTTTTGACGTGTTTTGGGGTTTCCGTTGTGTTTCGTTGAGTTCCTAATGGGTTTTATGGTGGTTGGGAGTGGATTGTACATTTAGGAGAACATCAGGTAGGTTTAAGGGTTTTTTGGGGGCGTTAAGTCACGTATTTTCTTCTGATCCGGTTCGCTTTTTTTTTTTTTTTGAGGTGTTTTGGTGTTTCCGTTGCGGTTCGTTGAGTTCTTAATGGGCTTTATGGTGGTTGGGAGTGGACTTTGGGATTTGGAGAACATCAGGTAGGTTTAGGGTGGTTTTGGGGTGGATCTATGGTTTTGGGGGATTTTCTTCCAGTTTTGGGGGTGATGCCGTTCTTGTTTGGGGTGTTTTTGACGTGTTTTGGGTTCTCCGTTGGGTTTTAGTTGGGTTCTTGTTGGTCATCATGGTAGAAAAGTGTAAATTGAGTGTTTTGGAGAAAATCACGTAGGTTTAGGGGGACTTTTGGGGCAGAGTCATGTTTTTTGGTGTTTTCTTCTGTTTTTTGGTGTTGTCCTGTTATTTTTTCGGAAGTTTTTGAGGTGTTTGGGGTTTCCGTTGTTTTTCGTTGAGTTCCTAATGGATTTTATAGTGTTTGGGAGTGGATTGTACATTTAGGAGAACATTAGGTAGGTTTAAGGGGTTTTTTGTTGTTAAATCAAATTTTTCTTCTGATCCAGTTCTTTGTTGGGGAGTTTTTGACGTGTTTTGGGGTCTCCGTTGGGTTTTGTTGGGTTGTCCATGGTCCTCATGGTGAAAAATGGTAAATTGTGGGTTTTGGAGAACATCAGGTAGGTTTAGGGTGTTTTGGGGGTGGATCTATGGTTTTGGGGGATTTTGTTCCAGTTTTGGGGTGATCGAATTCGTTTTTGGGGTGTTTCTGACGTGTTTTGGGTTCTTCGTTGGGTTTCGTTGGGTTTTCCGTTGTCATCATGGTGGAAAAGTGTAAATTGTGGGTTTTGGAGAACATCAGGTAGGTTTAGGGTGGTTTTTGGAATGGATCCGTGCTTTTGGGGGATTTTCTTCCAGTTTTGGGGGTGATGCCGTTCTTGTTTGCTGTGTTTTTGATGTGTTTTGGTGTCTCCGTTGGGTTTCGTTGGGTTCTCGTAGGTCGTTAAGTTAAATGGGAGTGGATTGTGAGTTTTGGAGAAGATCAGGTGATATTTGGGTGGTTTGGGGGGAAATTCATAGTTTTTGGTGTTTTTTCTTTTGATCCAGATCTTTTTTTTTTTTTTTTTTTTTTTGACATGTTTTGGGGTCTCCATTTTGTTTTGTTGATTTTCCATCGGGTTTTCTGGTGGTTGGGAGTGGATTGTACATTTAGGAATACATCAGGTAGGTTTAAGGGTTTTTTGGGGGGTTAAATCACGTTTTTCTTCTGCTCCGTTTCGCTTTTGGGGTGTTTTTGAGGTGTTTTGGGGTTTCCGTTGCGTTTCGTTGAGTTCCTAATGGGTTTTATGGTGGTTGGGAGTGGACTTTGGGATTTGGAGAACATCAGGAAGGTTTAGGGTGTTTTGGGGATTGGATCCTGTTTTGTTTTTGGATTTTCTTCCAGTTTTGGGGTGATCCCGTTCTTATTTGGTGTGTTTTTTGACGTGTTTTGGGGTCTCCGTTGCGTTTCGTTGGGTTTTCCATGGTCATCATGGTGAAAAATGGTAAATTGTGGGTTTTGGAGAACATCAGGTAGGTTTATGGGAACTTTTGGGGCAGATTCATGGTTTTTGGGGTTTTCTTCTTTTTTCTCTTCGTATCCAGTTGTTTTTTGGGGTGTTTTTGACGTGTTTTGGGGTCTCCGTTGCGTTTCGTTGGGTTTTCCATGGTCATCATGGTGAAAAATGGTAAATTGTGGGTTTTGGAGAACATCAGGTAGGTTTAGGGTGGTTTGGGGAATGGATCCGTGCTTTTTGGGGATTTTCTTCCAGTTTTTGGGGTGATGCCGTTCTTGTTTGGTGTGTTTTTGATGTGTTTTGGTGTCTCCGTTGGTTTCCGTTGGGTTTTCCATGGTCATCATGGTGAAAAATGGTAAATTGTGGGTTTTGGAGAACATCAGGTAGGTTTAGGGTGGTTTTGGGAATGGATCCGTGCTTTTTGGGGATTTTCTTCCAGTTTTGGGGGTGATGCCGTTTTTGTTTGGGGTGTTTTTGACTCTTAATGGGGTCTCCGTTGGGTTTTGTTTGGTTCTCGTTGGTCGTTAAGGTAAACGGGAGTGGATTGTGAGTTTTGGAGAAGATCAGGTGAGTTTAGGGTGGTTCTGTAGAAAAATTCATAGTTCTGGGTTTTTTACTTCTGATCTAGTTCTATTTGGTGTGGTTTTGACATGTTTTGTGTTCTCCGTTGGATTTCGTTGGGTTTTCCGTGGTAATCATGGTGAAAAATGGTAAATTGTGGGTTTTGGAGAACATCAGGTAGGTTTAGGGTGGTTTTTGGAATGGATCCGTGCTTTAGGGGGATTTTCTTCCAGTTTTGGGGGTGATGCCGTTCTTATTTGGTGTGTTTTTGATGTGTTTTGGTGTCTCCGTTGGGTTCCGTTGGGTTTTCCATGGTCATCATGGTGGAAAAGGGTAAATTGTGGGTATTGGAGAACATCAGGTAGGTATAGGGGGACTTCTGGTGTGGATCTATGGTTTTTGGAGTTTTCTTTCTTTTTTGGGGGTGATCCTGTTCTTTTTTGGGGTGTTTTTGATGTGTTTTGGGGTCTCCGGTTTCGTTGTGTTCTTGTTTGTCGTTAAGTTAAATGGGAGTGGATTGTGAGTTTTGGAGAAGATCAGGTGATATTTGGGTGGTTTGGGGGGAAATTCATAGTTTTTGGTGTTTTTTCTTTTGATCCGGATCTTTTTTTTTTTTTTTTTTTTTTTTTTTGACATGTTTTGGGGTCTCCATTTTGTTTTGTTGATTTTCCATCGGGTTTTCTGGTGGTTGGGAGTGGATTGTACATTTAGGAGTACATCAGGTAGGTTTAAGGTTTTTTGGGGGGTTAAATCATGATTTTTCTTCTGCTCCGTTTCGTTTTTGGGGTGTTTTTGAGGTGTTTTGGGGTTTCCGTTGGGTTTCGTTGTGTTCCTAATGGGTTTTATGGTGGTTGGGAGTGGACTTTGGGATTTGGAGAACATCAGGAAGGTTTAGGGTGTTTTGGGGATTGGATCCTGTTTTGTTTTTGGATTTTCTTCCAGTTTTGGGGTGATCCCGTTCTTATTTGGTGTGTTTTTTGACGTGTTTTGGGGTTTTTGGGTTTTTGACGTGTTTTGGGTTTTTTTTTGGGTTTTTTTTTTGGGTTTTTTTTTGACATGTTTTGGGTTTTTTGACGTGTTTTGGGGTTTTTGGGTTTTTGGGGTTTTTCTTCTGTTTTTTCTTCGTATCCGGTTGGTTTTTGTTTTTTGTTTTTTGTTTTTTTTTGACGTGTTTTGGGGTCTCCGTTTCGTTTCGTTGGGTTTTCCATGGTCATCATGGTGGAAAATTGTAAATTGTGGGTTTTGGAGATCATCAGGTAGGTTTAGGGTGGTTTTGGGTTGGATCTATGGTTTTTGGAGTTTTCTTTCTTTTTTGGGGGTGATCCTGTTCTTTTTTGGGGTGTTTTTGATGTGTTTTGGGGTCTCCGGTTTCGTTGTGTTCTCGTTTGTCGTTAAGTTAAATGGGAGTGGATTGTGGGTTTTGGAGAAGATCAGGTGAGTTTAGGGTGGTTTTGGGGGGAAATTCATAGTTTTTGTTTTTTTTTTTTCTTCTGATCCAGTTGTTTTTTGGGATGTTTTTGAAGTGTTTTGGGGTCTCTGTTGCGTTTCGTTGAGTTCCTAATGGGTTTTCTGGTGGTTGGGAGTGGATTGTACATTTAGGAGTACATCAGGTAGGTTTAAGTGATTTTTTGGGGTTAAGTCACGTTTTTTCTTCTGATCCAGTTCGCTTTTGGGGAGTTTTTGACGTGTTTGGGGGTCTCCGTTGGGTTTCGTTGGGTTTTCCGTGGTCATGATGGTGGAAAAATTTAAATTGTGGGTTTTGGAGAACATCAGGTAGGTTTATGGGGACTTTTGGGGCAGATTCATGGTTTTTGGGGTTTTCTTCTGTTTTTTTCTTCTTATCCAGTTGTTTTTAGGGGTGTTTTTGACGTGTTTTGGTGTCTCCATTGTGTTCCGTTGGGTTTTCCATGGTCATCATGGTGGAAAAGGGTAAATTGTGGGTTTTGGAGAACATCAGGTAGGTTTAGGGTGGTTTTGGGAATGGATCCGTGCTTTTTGGGGATTTTCTTCCAGTTTTGGGGGTGATGCCGTTTTTGTTTGGGGTGGTTTTGACTCGTAATGGGGTCTCCGTTGGGTTTTGTTTGGTTCTCGTTGGTCGTTAAGGTAAACGGGAGTGGATTGTGGGTTTTGGAGAAGATCAGGTGAGTTTAGGGTGGTTCTGTAGAAAAATTCATAGTTCTGGGTTTTTTACTTCTGATCTAGTTCTATTTGGTGTGGTTTTGACATGTTTTGTGTTCTCCGTTGGATTTCGTTGGGTTTTCCGTGGTAATCATGGTGAAAAATGGTAAATTGTGGGTTTTGGAGAACATCAGGTAGGTTTAGGGTGGTTTTTGGAATGGATCCGTGCTTTTGGGGGATTTTCTTCCAGTTTTGGGGGTGATGCCGTTCTTGTTTGCTGTGTTTTTGATGTGTTTTGGTGTCTCCGTTGGGTTCCGTTGGGTTTTCCATGGTCATCATGGTGGAAAAGGGTAAATTGTGGGTATTGGAGAACATCAGGTAGGTATAGGGGGACTTCTGGTGTGGATCTATGGTTTTTGGAGTTTTCTTTCTTTTTTGGGGGTGATCCTGTTCTTTTTTGGGGTGTTTTTGATGTGTTTTGGGGTTTCCGTTGCGTTTCGTTGTGTTCCTAATGGGTTTTATGGTGGTTGGGAGTGGACTTTGGGATTTGGAGAACATCAGGAAGGTTTAGGGTGTTTTGGGGATTGGATCCTGTTTTGTTTTTGGATTTTCTTCCAGTTTTGGGGTGATCCCGTTCTTATTTGGTGTGTTTTTTGACGTGTTTTGGGGTCTCTGTTGCGTTTCGTTGGGTTTTCCATGGTCATCATGTTGAAAAATGGTAAATTGTGGGTTTTGGAGAACATCAGGTAGGTTTATGGGGACTTTTGGGGCAGATTCATGGTTTTTGGGGTTTTCTTCTTTTTTCTCTTCGTATCCAGTTGTTTTTTGGGGTGTTTTTGACGTGTTTTGGGGTCTCCGTTGCGTTTCGTTGGGTTTTCCATGGTCATCATGGTGAAAAATGGTAAATTGTGGGTTTTTCGAGAACATCAGGTAGGTGTAGGGTGGTTTGGGGAATGGATCCGTGCTTTTTGGGGATTTTCTTCCAGTTTTTGGGGTGATGCCGTTCTTGTTTGGTGTGTTTTTGATGTGTTTTGGTGTCTCCGTTGGGTTCCGTTGGGTTTTCCATGGTCATCATGGTGGAAAAGGGTAAATTGTGGGTATTGGAGAACATCAGGTAGGTATAGGGGGACTTCTGGTGTGGATCTATGGTTTTTGGAGTTTTCTTTCTTTTTTGGGGGTGATCCTGTTCTTTTTTGGGGTGTTTTTGATGTGTTTTGGGGTCTCCGGTTTCGTTGTGTTCTTGTTTGTCGTTAAGTTAAATGGGAGTGGATTGTGGATTTTGGAGAAGATCAGGTGAGTTTAGGGTGGTTTTGGGGGGAAATTCATAGTTCTGGGTTTTTTACTTCTGATCTAGTTCTATTTGGTGTGGTTTTGACATGTTTTGTGTTCTCCGTTGGATTTCGTTGGGTTTTCCGTGGTAATCATGGTGAAAAATGGTAAATTGTGGGTTTTGGAGAACATCAGGTAGGTTTAGGGTGGTTTTGGGAATGGATCCGTGCTTTTGGGGGATTTTCTTCCAGTTTTGGGGGTGATGCCGTTCTTGTTTGGTGTGTTTTTGATGTGTTTTGGTGTCTCCGTTGGGTTCCGTTGGGTTTTCCATGGTCATCATGGTGGAAAAGGGTAAATTGTGGGTATTGGAGAACATCAGGTAGGTATAGGGGGACTTCTGGTGTGGATCTATGGTTTTTGGAGTTTTCTTTCTTTTTTGGGGGTGATCCTGTTCTTTTTTGGGGTGTTTTTGATGTGTTTTGGGGTTTCCGTTGCGTTTCGTTGTGTTCCTAATGGGTTTTATGGTGGTTGGGAGTGGACTTTGGGATTTGGAGAACATCAGGAAGGTTTAGGGTGTTTTGGGGATTGGATCCTGTTTTGTTTTTGGATTTTCTTCCAGTTTTGGGGTGATCCCGTTCTTATTTGGTGTGTTTTTTGACGTGTTTTGGGGTCTCTGTTGCGTTTCGTTGGGTTTTCCATGGTCATCATGTTGAAAAATGGTAAATTGTGGGTTTTGGAGAACATCAGGTAGGTTTATGGGGACTTTTGGGGCAGATTCATGGTTTTTGGGGTTTTCTTCTTTTTTCTCTTCGTATCCAGTTGTTTTTTGGGGTGTTTTTGACGTGTTTTGGGGTCTCCGTTGCGTTTCGTTGGGTTTTCCATGGTCATCATGGTGAAAAATGGTAAATTGTGGGTTTTGGAGAACATCAGGTAGGTTTAGGGTGGTTTGGGGAATGGATCCGTGCTTTTTGGGGATTTTCTTCCAGTTTTTGGGGTCATGCCGTTTTTGTTTGGGGTGATTTTGAGGTGTTTTGTGGTCTCCGTTGGGTTTTGTTTGGTTTTCTATGGTCTTGGTGGTGGAAAAGTGTAAATTGTGGGTTTTGGAGAACATCGGGTAGGTTTCGGGTGTTTTGGGGATTGGATCCTGTTTGTTTTTTGGATTTTCTTCCAGTTTTGGGGTGATCCCGTTCTTGTTTGGGGTGTTTTTGCGGTGTTTTGGGGTCTCCGTTTTGTTTCGTTGGGTTTTCATTGGGTTTTCTGGTGGTTGCGAGTGTATTGTACATTTAGGAGTACATCAGGTAGGTTTAAGGGTTTTTTGGGGGGTTAAATCACGTTTTTTCTTCTGCTCCGTTTCGCTTTTGGGGTGTTTTTGAGGTGTTTTGGGGTTTCCGTTTCGTTTCGTTGAGTTCCTAATGGGTTTTATGGTGGTTGGGAGTGGACTTTGGGATTTGGAGAACATCAGGTAGGTTCATGGGAACTTTTGGCGCAGATTAATGGTTTTTGGGGTTTTTCTTCTGTTTTTTCTTCGTATCCGGTTGGTTTTTGTTTTTTGTTTTTTTTTTTGATGTGTTTTGGGGTCTCCGTTTCGTTTCGTTGGGTTTTCCATGGTCATCATGGTGGAAAATTGTAAATTGTGGGTTTTGGAGATCATCAGGTAGGTTTAGGGTGGTTTTGGGTTGGATCTATGGTTTTTGGAGTTTTCTTTCTTTTTTGGGGGTGATCCTGTTCTTTTTTGGGGTGTTTTTGATGTGTTTTGGGGTCTCCGGTTTCGTTGTGTTCTCGTTTGTCGTTAAGTTAAATGGGAGTGGATTGTGGATTTTGGAGAAGATCAGGTGAGTTTAGGGTGGTTTTGGGGGGAAATTCATAGTTTTGTTTTTTTTTTTTCTTCTGATCCAGCTGTTTTTTGGGATGTTTTTGAAGTGTTTTGGGGTCTCTTTTGCGTTTCGTTGAGTTCCTAATGGGTTTTCTGGTGGTTGGGAGTGGATTGTACATTTAGGAGTACATCAGGTAGGTTTAAGTGATTTTTTGGGGTTAAATCACGTTTTTTCTTCTGATCCAGTTCGCTTTTGGGGAGTTTTTGACGTGTTTGGGGGTCTCCGTTGGGTTTCGTTGGGTTTTCCGTGGTCATGATGGTGGAAAAATATAAACTGTGGGTTTTGGAGAACATCAGGTAGGTTTATGGGGACTTTTGGGGCAGATTCATGGTTTTTGGGGTTTTCTTCTGTTTTTTTCTTCTTATCCAGTTGTTTTTAGGGGTGTTTTTGATGTGTTTTGGTGTCTCCGTTGGGTTCCGTTGGGTTTTCCATGGTCATCATGGTGGAAAATGGTAAATTGTGGGTTTTGGAGAACATCAAGTAGGTTTAGGGTGGTTTTGGGAATGGATCCGTGCTTTTTGGGGATTTTCTTCCAGTTTTGGGGGTGATGCCGTTTTTGTTTGGGGTGGTTTTGACTTGTAATGGGGTCTCCGTTGGGTTTTGTTTGGTTCTCGTTGGTCGTTAAGGTAAACGGGAGTGGATTGTGGGTTTTGGAGAAGATCAGGTGAGTTTAGGGTGGTTCTGTAGAAAAATTCATAGTTCTGGGTTTTTTACTTCTGATCTAGTTCTATTTGGTGTGGTTTTGACATGTTTTGTGTTCTCCGTTGGATTTCGTTGGGTTTTCCGTGGTAATCATGGTGAAAAATGGTAAATTGTGGGTTTTGGAGAACATCAGGTAGGTTTAGGGTGGTTTTTGGAATGGATCCGTGCTTTAGGGGGATTTTCTTCCAGTTTTGGGGGTGATGCCGTTCTTGTTTGGTGTGTTTTTGATGTGTTTTGGTGTCTCCGTTGGGTTCCGTTGGGTTTTCCATGGTCATCATGGTGGAAAAGGGTAAATTGTGGGTATTGGAGAACATCAGGTAGGTATAGGGGGACTTCTGGTGTGGATCTATGGTTTTTGGAGTTTTCTTTCTTTTTTGGGGGTGATCCTGTTCTTTTTTGGGGTGTTTTTGATGTGTTTTGGGGTCTCCGGTTTCGTTGTGTTCTTGTTTGTCGTTAAGTTAAATGCGAGTGGATTGTGTGTTTTGGAGAAGATCAGGTGATATTTGAGTGTTTTGGGGGGAAATTCATAGTTTTTGGTGTTTTTTCTTTTGATCCAGATCTTTTTTTTTTTTTTTTTTTTTTTTTTTTTTTTTTTTTTTGACATGTTTTGGGGTCTCCATTTTGTTTTGTTGATTTTCCATCGGGTTTTCTGGTGGTTGGGAGTGGATTGTACATTTAGGAGTACATCTGGTAGGTTTAAGGTTTTTTTGGGGGTTAAATCATGATTTTTCTTCTGCTCCGTTTCGCTTTTGGGGTGTTTTTGAGGTGTTTTGGGGTTTCCGTTGGGTTTCGTTGTGTTCCTAATGGGTTTTATGGTGGTTGGGAGTGGACTTTGGGATTTGGAGAACATCAGGAAGGTTTAGGGTGTTTTGGGGATTGGATCCTGTTTTGTTTTTGGATTTTCTTCCAGTTTTGGGGTGATCCCGTTCTTATTTGGTGTGTTTTTTGACGTGTTTTGGGGTCTCCGTTGCATTTCGTTGGGTTTTCCATGGTCATCATGTTGAAAAATGGTAAATTGTGGGTTTTGGAGAACATCAAGTAGGTTTAGGGTGGTTTTGGGAATGGATCCGTGCTTTTTGGGGATTTTCTTCCAGTTTTTGGGGTGATGCCGTTTTTGTTTGGGGTGTTTTTGACTTGTAATGGGGTCTCCGTTGGGTTTTGTTTGGTTCTCGTTGGTCGCTAAGGTAAACGGGAGTGGATTGTGGGTTTTGGAGAAGATCAGGTGAGTTTAGGGTGGTTCTGTAGAAAAATTCATAGTTCTGGGTTTTTTACTTCTGATCTAGTTCTATTTGGTGTGGTTTTGACATGTTTTGTGTTCTCCGTTGGATTTCGTTGGGTTTTCCGTGGTAATCATGGTGAAAAATGGTAAATTGTGGGTTTTGGAGAACATCAGGTAGGTTTAGGGTGGTTTTTGGAATGGATCCGTGCTTTTGGGGGATTTTCTTCCAGTTTTGGGGGTGATGCCGTTCTTGTTTGGTGTGTTTTTGATGTGTTTTGGGGTCTCCGTTGGGTTCTGTTGGGTTTTCCATGGTCATCATGGTGAAAAATGGTAAATTGTGGGTTTTGGAGAACATCAGGTAGGTTTAGGGTGGTTTTGGGAATGGATCCGTGCTTTTTGGGGATTTTCTTCCAGTTTTGGGGGTGATGCCGTTTTTGTTTGGGGTGGTTTTGACTCTTAATGGGGTCTCCGTTGGGTTTTGTTTGGTTCTCGTTGGTCGTTAAGGTAAACGGGAGTGGATTGTGGGTTTTGGAGAAGATCAGGTGAGTTTAGGGTGGTTCTGTAGAAAAATTCATAGTTCTGGGTTTTTTACTTCTGATCTAGTTCTATTTGGTGTGGTTTTGACATGTTTTGTGTTCTCCGTTGGATTTCGTTGGGTTTTCCGTGGTAATCATGGTGAAAAATGGTAAATTGTGGGTTTTGGAGAACATCAGGTAGGTTTAGGGTGGTTTTTGGAATGGATCCGTGCTTTTGGGGGATTTTCTTCCAGTTTTGGGGGTGATGCCGTTCTTGTTTGGTGTGTTTTTGATGTGTTTTGGTGTCTCCGTTGGGTTCCGTTGGGTTTTCCATGGTCATCATGGTGGAAAAGGGTAAATTGTGGGTATTGGAGAACATCAGGTAGGTATAGGGGGACTTCTGGTGTGGATCTATGGTTTTTGGAGTTTTCTTTCTTTTTTGGGGGTGATCCTGTTCTTTTTTGGGGTGTTTTTGATGTGTTTTGGGGTCTCCGGTTTCGTTGTGTTCTTGTTTGTCGTTAAGTTAAATGGGAGTGGATTGTGAGTTTTGGAGAAGATCAGGTGATATTTGGGTGGTTTGGGGGGAAATTCATAGTTTTTGGTGTTTTTTCTTTTGATCCAGATTTTTTTTTTTTTTTTTTTTTGACATGTTTTGGGGTCTCCATTTTGTTTTGTTGATTTTCCATCGGGTTTTCTGGTGGTTGGGAGTGGATTGTACATTTAGGAGTACATCAGGTAGGTTTAAGGGTTTTTTGGGGGGTTAAATCACGTTTTTTCTTCTGCTCCGTTTCGCTTTTGGGGTGTTTTTGAGGTGTTTTGGGGTTTCCGTTGGGTTTCTTTGAGTTCCTAATGGGTTTTATGGTGGTTGGGAGTGGACTTTGGGATTTGGAGAACATCAGGAAGGTTTAGGGTGTTTTGGGGATTGGATCCTGTTTTGTTTTTGGATTTTCTTCCAGTTTTGGGGTGATCCCGTTCTTATTTGGTGTGTTTTTTGACGTGTTTTGGGGTCTCCGTTGCGTTTCGTTGGGTTTTCCATGGTCATCATGTTGAAAAATGGTAAATTGTGGGTTTTGGAGAACATCAGGTAGGTTTATGGGAACTTTTGGGGCAGATTCATGGTTTTTGGGGTTTTCTTCTTTTTTCTCTTCGTATCCAGTTGTTTTTTGGGGTGTTTTTGACGTGTTTTGGGGTCTCCGTTGCGTTTCGTTGGGTTTTCCATGGTCATCATGGTGGAAAATGGTAAATTGTGGGTTTTAGAGAACATCAGGTAGGTTTAGGGTGGTTTGGGGAATGGATCCGTGCTTTTTGGGGATTTTCTTCCAGTTTTTGGGGTGATGCCGTTCTTGTTTGGTGTGTTTTTGATGTGTTTTGGGGTCTCCGTTGGGTTCCGTTGGGTTTTCCATGGTCATCATGGTGAAAAATGGTAAATTGTGGGTTTTGGAGAACATCAGGTAGGTTTAGGGTGGTTTTGGGAATGGATCCGTGCTTTTTGGGGATTTTCTTCCAGTTTTGGGGGTGATGCCGTTTTTGTTTGGGGTGGTTTTGACTCTTAATGGGGTCTCCGTTGGGTTTTGTTTGGTTCTCGTTGGTCGTTAAGGTAAACGGGAGTGGATTGTGGGTTTTGGAGAAGATCAGGTGAGTTTAGGGTGGTTCTGTAGAAAAATTCATAGTTCTGGGTTTTTTACTTCTGATCTAGTTCTATTTGGTGTGGTTTTGACATGTTTTGTGTTCTCCGTTGGATTTCGTTGGGTTTTCCGTGGTAATCATGGTGAAAAATGGTAAATTGTGGGTTTTGGAGAACATCAGGTAGGTTTAGGGTGGTTTTTGGAATGGATCCGTGCTTTTGGGGGATTTTCTTCCAGTTTTGGGGGTGATGCCGTTCTTGTTTGGTGTGTTTTTGATGTGTTTTGGTGTCTCCGTTGGGTTCCGTTGGGTTTTCCATGGTCATCATGGTGGAAAAGGGTAAATTGTGGGTATTGGAGAACATCAGGTAGGTATAGGGGGACTTCTGGTGTGGATCTATGGTTTTTGGAGTTTTCTTTCTTTTTTGGGGGTGATCCTGTTCTTTTTTGGGGTGTTTTTGATGTGTTTTGGGGTCTCCGGTTTCGTTGTGTTCTTGTTTGTCGTTAAGTTAAATGGGAGTGGATTGTGAGTTTTGGAGAAGATCAGGTGATATTTGGGTGGTTTGGGGGGAAATTCATAGTTTTTGGTGTTTTTTCTTTTGATCCAGATTTTTTTTTTTTTTTTTTTTGACATGTTTTGGGGTCTCCATTTTGTTTTGTTGATTTTCCATCGGGTTTTCTGGTGGTTGGGAGTGGATTGTACATTTAGGAGTACATCTGGTAGGTTTAAGGGTTTTTTTGGGGGTTAAATCACGTATTTTCTTCTGCTCCGTTTCGCTTTTGGGGTGTTTTTGAGGTGTTTTGGGGTTTCCGTTGGGTTTCGTTGAGTTCCTAATGGGTTTTATGGTGGTTGGGAGTGGACTTTGGGATTTGGAGAACATCAGGAAGGTTTAGGGTGTTTTGGGGATTGGATCCTGTTTTGTTTTTGGATTTTCTTCCAGTTTTGGGGTGATCCCGTTCTTATTTGGTGTGTTTTTTGACGTGTTTTGGGGTCTCCGTTGCATTTCGTTGGGTTTTCCATGGTCATCATGTTGAAAAATGGTAAATTGTGGGTTTTGGAGAACATCAGGTAGGTTTATGGGAACTTTTGGGGCAGATTCATGGTTTTTGGGGTTTTCTTCTTTTTTCTCTTCGTATCCAGTTGTTTTTTGGGGTGTTTTTGACGTGTTTTGGGGTCTCCGTTGCGTTTCGTTGGGTTTTCCATGGTCATCATGGTGAAAAATGGTAAATTGTGGGTTTTAGAGAACATCAGGTAGGTTTAGGGTGGTTTGGGGAATGGATCCGTGCTTTTTGGGGATTTTCTTCCAGTTTTTGGGGTGATGCCGTTCTTGTTTGGTGTGTTTTTGATGTGTTTTGGGGTCTCCGTTGGGTTCCGTTGGGTTTTCCATGGTCATCATGTTGAAAAATGGTAAATTGTGGGTTTTGGAGAACATCAGGTAGGTTTAGGGTGGTTTTGGGAATGGATCCGTGCTTTTTGGGGATTTTCTTCCAGTTTTGGGGGTGATGCCGTTTTTGTTTGGGGTGTTTTTGACTCTTAATGGGGTCTCCGTTGGGTTTTGTTTGGTTCTCGTTGGTCGTTAAGGTAAACGGGAGTGGATTGTGGGTTTTGGAGAAGATCAGGTGAGTTTAGGGTGGTTCTGTAGAAAAATTCATAGTTCTGGGTTTTTTACTTCTGATCTAGTTCTATTTGGTGTGGTTTTGACATGTTTTGTGTTCTCCGTTGGATTTCGTTGGGTTTTCCGTGGTAATCATGGTGAAAAATGGTAAATTGTGGGTTTTGGAGAACATCAGGTAGGTTTAGGGTGGTTTTTGGAATGGATCCGTGCTTTTGGGGGATTTTCTTCCAGTTTTGGGGGTGATGCCGTTCTTGTTTGGTGTGTTTTTGATGTGTTTTGGTGTCTCCGTTGGGTTCCGTTGGGTTTTCCATGGTCATCATGGTGGAAAAGGGTAAATTGTGGGTATTGGAGAACATCAGGTAGGTATAGGGGGACTTCTGGTGTGGATCTATGGTTTTTGGAGTTTTCTTTCTTTTTTGGGGGTGATCCTGTTCTTTTTTGGGGTGTTTTTGATGTGTTTTGGGGTCTCCGGTTTCGTTGTGTTCTTGTTTGTCGTTAAGTTAAATGGGAGTGGATTGTGAGTTTTGGAGAAGATCAGGTGATATTTGGGTGGTTTGGGGGGAAATTCATAGTTTTTGGTGTTTTTTCTTTTGATCCAGATCTTTTTTTTTTTTTTTTTTTTTTGACATGTTTTTGGGGTCTCCATTTTGTTTTGTTGATTTTCCATCGGGTTTTCTGGTGGTTGGGAGTGGATTGTACATTTAGGAGTACATCTGGTAGGTTTAAGGGTTTTTTTGGGGGTTAAATCACGTATTTTCTTCTGCTCCGTTTCGCTTTTGGGGTGTTTTTGAGGTGTTTTGGGGTTTCCGTTGGGTTTCGTTGAGTTCCTAATGGGTTTTATGGTGGTTGGGAGTGGACTTTGGGATTTGGAGAACATCAGGAAGGTTTAGGGTGTTTTGGGGATTGGATCCTGTTTTGTTTTTGGATTTTCTTCCAGTTTTGGGGTGATCCCGTTCTTATTTGGTGTGTTTTTTGACGTGTTTTGGGGTCTCCGTTGCGTTTCGTTGGGTTTTCCATGGTCATCATGTTGAAAAATGGTAAATTGTGGGTTTTGGAGAACATCAGGTAGGTTTATGGGAACTTTTGGGGCAGATTCATGGTTTTTGGGGTTTTCTTCTTTTTTCTCTTCGTATCCAGTTGTTTTTTGGGGTGTTTTTGACGTGTTTTGGGGTCTCCGTTGCGTTTCGTTGGGTTTTCCATGGTCATCATGGTGAAAAATGGTAAATTGTGGGTTTTGGAGAACATCAGGTAGGTTTAGGGTGGTTTGGGGAATGGATCCGTGCTTTTTGGGGATTTTCTTCCAGTTTTTGGGGTGATGCCGTTCTTGTTTGGTGTGTTTTTGATGTGTTTTGGGGTCTCCGTTGGGTTCCGTTGGGTTTTCCATGGTCATCATGGTGAAAAATGGTAAATTGTGGGTTTTGGAGAACATCAGGTAGGTTTAGGGTGGTTTTGGGAATGGATCCGTGCTTTTTGGGGATTTTCTTCCAGTTTTGGGGGTGATGCCGTTTTTGTTTGGGGTGGTTTTGACTCTTAATGGGGTCTCCGTTGGGTTTTGTTTGGTTCTCGTTGGTCGTTAAGGTAAACGGGAGTGGATTGTGGGTTTTGGAGAAGATCAGGTGAGTTTAGGGTGGTTCTGTAGAAAAATTCATAGTTCTGGGTTTTTTACTTCTGATCTAGTTCTATTTGGTGTGGTTTTGACATGTTTTGTGTTCTCCGTTGGATTTCGTTGGGTTTTCCGTGGTAATCATGGTGAAAAATGGTAAATTGTGGGTTTTGGAGAACATCAGGTAGGTTTAGGGTGGTTTTTGGAATGGATCCGTGCTTTTGGGGGATTTTCTTCCAGTTTTGGGGGTGATGCCGTTCTTGTTTGGTGTGTTTTTGATGTGTTTTGGTGTCTCCGTTGGGTTCCGTTGGGTTTTCCATGGTCATCATGGTGGAAAAGGGTAAATTGTGGGTATTGGAGAACATCAGGTAGGTATAGGGGGACTTCTGGTGTGGATCTATGGTTTTTGGAGTTTTCTTTCTTTTTTGGGGGTGATCCTGTTCTTTTTTGGGGTGTTTTTGATGTGTTTTGGGGTCTCCGGTTTCGTTGTGTTCTTGTTTGTCGTTAAGTTAAATGGGAGTGGATTGTGAGTTTTGGAGAAGATCAGGTGATATTTGGGTGGTTTGGGGGGAAATTCATAGTTTTTGGTGTTTTTTCTTTTGATCCAGATCTTTTTTTTTTTTTTTTTTTTTTTTTTTTTGCATGATTTGGGGTCTCCATTTTGTTTTGTTGATTTTCCATCGGGTTTTCTGGTGGTTGGGAGTGGATTGTACATTTAGGAGTACATCAGGTAGGTTTAAGGTTTTTTTGGGGGTTAAATCATGATTTTTCTTCTGCTCCGTTTCGCTTTTGGGGTGTTTTTGAGGTGTTTTGGGGTCTCCGTTGGGTTTCGATGGGTTTTCCATGGTCATCATGTTGAAAATGGTAAATTGTGGGTTTTGGAGAACATCAGGTAGGTTTATGGGAACTTTTGGGGCAGATTCATGGTTTTTGGGGTTTTCTTCTTTTTTCTCTTCGTATGCAGTTGTTTTTTGGTGTGTTTTTGACGTGTTTTGGGGTCTCCGTTGCGTTTCGATGGGTTTTCCATGGTCATCATGGTGAAAAATGGTAAATTGTGGGTTTTGGAGAACATCAGGTAGGTTTATGGGAACTTTTGGGGCAGATTCATGGTTTTTGGGGTTTTCTTCTTTTTTCTCTTCGTATCCAGTTGTTTTTTGGGGTGTTTTTGACGTGTTTTGGGGTCTCCGTTGCGTTTCGTTGGGTTTTCCATGGTCATCATGGTGAAAAATGGTAAATTGTGGGTTTTGGAGAACATCAGGTAGGTTTAGGGTGGTTTGGGGAATGGATCCGTGCTTTTTGGGGATTTTCTTCCAGTTTTTGGGGTGATGCCGTTCTTGTTTGGTGTGTTTTTGATGTGTTTTGGGGTCTCCGTTGGGTTCCGTTGGGTTTTCCATGGTCATCATGGTGAAAAATGGTAAATTGTGGGTTTTGGAGAACATCAGGTAGGTTTAGGGTGGTTTTGGGAATGGATCCGTGCTTTTTGGGGATTTTCTTCCAGTTTTGGGGGTGATGCCGTTTTTGTTTGGGGTGGTTTTGACTCTTAATGGGGTCTCCGTTGGGTTTTGTTTGGTTCTCGTTGGTCGTTAAGGTAAACGGGAGTGGATTGTGGGTTTTGGAGAAGATCAGGTGAGTTTAGGGTGGTTCTGTAGAAAAATTCATAGTTCTGGGTTTTTTACTTCTGATCTAGTTCTATTTGGTGTGGTTTTGACATGTTTTGTGTTCTCCGTTGGATTTCGTTGGGTTTTCCGTGGTAATCATGGTGAAAAATGGTAAATTGTGGGTTTTGGAGAACATCAGGTAGGTTTAGGGTGGTTTTTGGAATGGATCCGTGCTTTTGGGGGATTTTCTTCCAGTTTTGGGGGTGATGCCGTTCTTGTTTGCTGTGTTTTTGATGTGTTTTGGTGTCTCCGTTGGGTTCCGTTGGGTTTTCCATGGTCATCATGGTGGAAAAGGGTAAATTGTGGGTATTGGAGAACATCAGGTAGGTATAGGGGGACTTCTGGTGTGGATCTATGGTTTTTGGAGTTTTCTTTCTTTTTTGGGGGTGATCCTGTTCTTTTTTGGGGTGTTTTTGATGTGTTTTGGGGTCTCCGGTTTCGTTGTGTTCTTGTTTGTCGTTAAGTTAAATGGGAGTGGATTGTGAGTTTTGGAGAAGATCAGGTGATATTTGGGTGGTTTGGGGGGAAATTCATAGTTTTTGGTGTTTTTTCTTTTGATCCAGATTTTTTTTTTTTTTTTTTTTGACATGTTTTGGGGTCTCCATTTTGTTTTGTTGATTTTCCATCGGGTTTTCTGGTGGTTGGGAGTGGATTGTACATTTAGGAGTACATCTGGTAGGTTTAAGGGTTTTTTTGGGGGTTAAATCACGTATTTTCTTCTGCTCCGTTTCGCTTTTGGGGTGTTTTTGAGGTGTTTTGGGGTTTCCGTTGGGTTTCGTTGAGTTCCTAATGGGTTTTATGGTGGTTGGGAGTGGACTTTGGGATTTGGAGAACATCAGGAAGGTTTAGGGTGTTTTGGGGATTGGATCCTGTTTTGTTTTTGGATTTTCTTCCAGTTTTGGGGTGATCCCGTTCTTATTTGGTGTGTTTTTTGACGTGTTTTGGGGTCTCCGTTGCGTTTCGTTGGGTTTTCCATGGTCATCATGTTGAAAAATGGTAAATTGTGGGTTTTGGAGAACATCAGGTAGGTTTATGGGAACTTTTGGGGCAGATTCATGGTTTTTGGGGTTTTCTTCTTTTTTCTCTTCGTATCCAGTTGTTTTTTGGGGTGTTTTTGACGTGTTTTGGGGTCTCCGTTGCGTTTCGTTGGGTTTTCCATGGTCATCATGGTGAAAAATGGTAAATTGTGGGTTTTGGAGAACATCAGGTAGGTTTAGGGTGGTTTTGGGAATGGATCCGTGCTTTTTGGGGATTTTCTTCCAGTTTTTGGGGTGATGCCGTTCTTGTTTGGTGTGTTTTTGATGTGTTTTGGGGTCTCCGTTGGGTTCCGTTGGGTTTTCCATGGTCATCATGGTGAAAAATGGTAAATTGTGGGTTTTGGAGAACATCAGGTAGGTTTAGGGTGGTTTTGGGAATGGATCCGTGCTTTTTGGGGATTTTCTTCCAGTTTTGGGGGTGATGCCGTTTTTGTTTGGGGTGGTTTTGACTCTTAATGGGGTCTCCGTTGGGTTTTGTTTGGTTCTCGTTGGTCGTTAAGGTAAACGGGAGTGGATTGTGGGTTTTGGAGAAGATCAGGTGAGTTTAGGGTGGTTCTGTAGAAAAATTCATAGTTCTGGGTTTTTTACTTCTGATCTAGTTCTATTTGGTGTGGTTTTGACATGTTTTGTGTTCTCCGTTGGATTTCGTTGGGTTTTCCGTGGTAATCATGGTGAAAAATGGTAAATTGTGGGTTTTGGAGAACATCAGGTAGGTTTAGGGTGGTTTTTGGAATGGATCCGTGCTTTTGGGGGATTTTCTTCCAGTTTTGGGGGTGATGCCGTTCTTGTTTGCTGTGTTTTTGATGTGTTTTGGTGTCTCCGTTGGGTTCCGTTGGGTTTTCCATGGTCATCATGGTGGAAAAGGGTAAATTGTGGGTATTGGAGAACATCAGGTAGGTATAGGGGGACTTCTGGTGTGGATCTATGGTTTTTGGAGTTTTCTTTCTTTTTTGGGGGTGATCCTGTTCTTTTTTGGGGTGTTTTTGATGTGTTTTGGGGTCTCCGGTTTCGTTGTGTTCTTGTTTGTCGTTAAGTTAAATGGGAGTGGATTGTGAGTTTTGGAGAAGATCAGGTGATATTTGGGTGGTTTGGGGGGAAATTCATAGTTTTTGGTGTTTTTTCTTTTGATCCAGATTTTTTTTTTTTTTTTTTTTGACATGTTTTGGGGTCTCCATTTTGTTTTGTTGATTTTCCATCGGGTTTTCTGGTGGTTGGGAGTGGATTGTACATTTAGGAGTACATCTGGTAGGTTTAAGGGTTTTTTTGGGGGTTAAATCACGTATTTTCTTCTGCTCCGTTTCGCTTTTGGGGTGTTTTTGAGGTGTTTTGGGGTTTCCGTTGGGTTTCGTTGAGTTCCTAATGGGTTTTATGGTGGTTGGGAGTGGACTTTGGGATTTGGAGAACATCAGGAAGGTTTAGGGTGTTTTGGGGATTGGATCCTGTTTTGTTTTTGGATTTTCTTCCAGTTTTGGGGTGATCCCGTTCTTATTTGGTGTGTTTTTTGACGTGTTTTGGGGTCTCCGTTGCGTTTCGTTGGGTTTTCCATGGTCATCATGTTGAAAAATGGTAAATTGTGGGTTTTGGAGAACATCAGGTAGGTTTATGGGAACTTTTGGGGCAGATTCATGGTTTTTGGGGTTTTCTTCTTTTTTCTCTTCGTATCCAGTTGTTTTTTGGGGTGTTTTTGACGTGTTTTGGGGTCTCCGTTGCGTTTCGTTGGGTTTTCCATGGTCATCATGGTGAAAAATGGTAAATTGTGGGTTTTGGAGAACATCAGGTAGGTTTAGGGTGGTTTTGGGAATGGATCCGTGCTTTTTGGGGATTTTCTTCCAGTTTTTGGGGTGATGCCGTTCTTGTTTGGTGTGTTTTTGATGTGTTTTGGGGTCTCCGTTGGGTTCCGTTGGGTTTTCCATGGTCATCATGGTGAAAAATGGTAAATTGTGGGTTTTGGAGAACATCAGGTAGGTTTAGGGTGGTTTTGGGAATGGATCCGTGCTTTTTGGGGATTTTCTTCCAGTTTTGGGGGTGATGCCGTTTTTGTTTGGGGTGGTTTTGACTCTTAATGGGGTCTCCGTTGGGTTTTGTTTGGTTCTCGTTGGTCGTTAAGGTAAACGGGAGTGGATTGTGGGTTTTGGAGAAGATCAGGTGAGTTTAGGGTGGTTCTGTAGAAAAATTCATAGTTCTGGGTTTTTTACTTCTGATCTAGTTCTATTTGGTGTGGTTTTGACATGTTTTGTGTTCTCCGTTGGATTTCGTTGGGTTTTCCGTGGTAATCATGGTGAAAAATGGTAAATTGTGGGTTTTGGAGAACATCAGGTAGGTTTAGGGTGGTTTTTGGAATGGATCCGTGCTTTTGGGGGATTTTCTTCCAGTTTTGGGGGTGATGCCGTTCTTGTTTGGTGTGTTTTTGATGTGTTTTGGTGTCTCCGTTGGGTTCCGTTGGGTTTTCCATGGTCATCATGGTGGAAAAGGGTAAATTGTGGGTATTGGAGAACATCAGGTAGGTATAGGGGGACTTCTGGTGTGGATCTATGGTTTTTGGAGTTTTCTTTCTTTTTTGGGGGTGATCCTGTTCTTTTTTGGGGTGTTTTTGATGTGTTTTGGGGTCTCCGGTTTCGTTGTGTTCTTGTTTGTCGTTAAGTTAAATGGGAGTGGATTGTGAGTTTTGGAGAAGATCAGGTGATATTTGGGTGGTTTGGGGGGAAATTCATAGTTTTTGGTGTTTTTTCTTTTGATCCAGATCTTTTTTTTTTTTTTTTTTTTTTGACATGTTTTTGGGGTCTCCATTTTGTTTTGTTGATTTTCCATCGGGTTTTCTGGTGGTTGGGAGTGGATTGTACATTTAGGAGTACATCTGGTAGGTTTAAGGGTTTTTTTGGGGGTTAAATCACGTATTTTCTTCTGCTCCGTTTCGCTTTTGGGGTGTTTTTGAGGTGTTTTGGGGTTTCCGTTGGGTTTCGTTGAGTTCCTAATGGGTTTTATGGTGGTTGGGAGTGGACTTTGGGATTTGGAGAACATCAGGAAGGTTTAGGGTGTTTTGGGGATTGGATCCTGTTTTGGTTTTGGATTTTCTTCCAGTTTTGGGGTGATCCCGTTCTTATTTGGTGTGTTTTTTGACGTGTTTTGGGGTCTCCGTTGCGTTTCGTTGGGTTTTCCATGGTCATCATGTTGAAAAATGGTAAATTGTGGGTTTTGGAGAACATCAGGTAGGTTTATGGGAACTTTTGGGGCAGATTCATGGTTTTTGGGGTTTTCTTCTTTTTTCTCTTCGTATCCAGTTGTTTTTTGGGGTGTTTTTGACGTGTTTTGGGGTCTCCGTTGCGTTTCGTTGGGTTTTCCATGGTCATCATGGTGAAAAATGGTAAATTGTGGGTTTTGGAGAACATCAGGTAGGTTTAGGGTGGTTTTGGGAATGGATCCGTGCTTTTTGGGGATTTTCTTCCAGTTTTGGGGGTGATGCCGTTCTTGTTTGGTGTGTTTTTGACTCTTAATGGGGTCTCCGTTGGGTTTTGTTTGGTTCTCGTTGGTCGTTAAGGTAAACGGGAGTGGATTGTGGGTTTTGGAGAAGATCAGGTGAGTTTAGGGTGGTTCTGTAGAAAAATTCATAGTTCTGGGTTTTTTACTTCTGATCTAGTTCTATTTGGTGTGGTTTTGACATGTTTTGTGTTCTCCGTTGGATTTCGTTGGGTTTTCCGTGGTAATCATGGTGAAAAATGGTAAATTGTGGGTTTTGGAGAACATCAGGTAGGTTTAGGGTGGTTTTTGGAATGGATCCGTGCTTTAGGGGGATTTTCTTCCAGTTTTGGGGGTGATGCCGTTCTTGTTTGGTGTGTTTTTGATGTGTTTTGGTGTCTCCGTTGGGTTCCGTTGGGTTTTCCATGGTCATCATGGTGGAAAAGGGTAAATTGTGGGTATTGGAGAACATCAGGTAGGTATAGGGGGACTTCTGGTGTGGATCTATGGTTTTTGGAGTTTTCTTTCTTTTTTGGGGGTGATCCTGTTCTTTTTTGGGGTGTTTTTGATGTGTTTTGGGGTTTCCGTTGCGTTTCGTTGTGTTCCTAATGGGTTTTATGGTGGTTGGGAGTGGACTTTGGGATTTGGAGAACATCAGGAAGGTTTAGGGTGTTTTGGGGATTGGATCCTGTTTTGTTTTTGGATTTTCTTCCAGTTTTGGGGTGATCCCGTTCTTATTTGGTGTGTTTTTTGACGTGTTTTGGGGTCTCCATTGCATTTCGTTGGGTTTTCCATGGTCATCATGTTGAAAAATGGTAAATTGTGGGTTTTGGAGAACATCAGGTAGGTTTATGGGAACTTTTGGGGCAGATTCATGGTTTTTGGGGTTTTCTTCTTTTTTTCTCTTCGTATCCAGTTGTTTTTTGGGGTGTTTTTGACGTGTTTTGGGGTCTCCATTGAGTTTCGTTGGGTTTTCCATGGTCATCATGTTGAAAAATGGTAAATTGTGGGTTTTGGAGAACATCAGGTAGGTTTAGGGTGGTTTGGGGAATGGATCCGTGCTTTTTGGGGATTTTCTTCCAGTTTTTGGGGTGATGCCGTTCTTGTTTGGTGTGTTTTTGACTCTTAATGGGGTCTCCGTTGGGTTTTGTTTGGTTCTCGTTGGTCGTTAAGGTAAACGGGAGTGGATTGTGAGTTTTGGAGAAGATCAGGTGAGTTTAGGGTGGTTCTGTAGAAAAATTCATAGTTCTGGGTATTTTACTTCTGATCTAGTTCTATTTGGTGTGGTTTTGACATGTTTTGTGTTCTCCGTTGGATTTCGTTGGGTTTTCCGTGGTAATCATGGTGAAAAATGGTAAATTGTGGGTTTTGGAGAACATCAGGTAGGTTTAGGGTGGTTTTTGGAATGGATCCGTGCTTTTGGGGGATTTTCTTCCAGTTTTGGGGGTGATGCCGTTCTTGTTTGGTGTGTTTTTGATGTGTTTTGGTGTCTCCGTTGGGTTCCGTTGGGTTTTCCATGGTCATCATGGTGAAAAATGGTAAATTGTGGGTTTTGGAGAACATCAGGTAGGTTTAGGGTGGTTTTGGGAATGGATCCGTGCTTTTTGGGGATTTTCTTCCAGTTTTGGGGGTGATGCCGTTTTTGTTTGGGGTGGTTTTGACTTGTAATGGGGTCTCCGTTGGGTTTTGTTTGGTTCTCGTTGGTCGTTAAGGTAAACGGGAGTGGATTGTGGGTTTTGGAGAAGATCAGGTGAGTTTAGGGTGGTTCTGTAGAAAAATTCATAGTTCTGGGTATTTTACTTCTGATCTAGTTCTATTTGGTGTGGTTTTGACATGTTTTGTGTTCTCCGTTGGATTTCGTTGGGTTTTCCGTGGTAATCATGGTGAAAAATGGTAAATTGTGGGTTTTGGAGAACATCAGGTAGGTTTAGGGTGGTTTTTGGAATGGATCCGTGCTTTTGGGGGATTTTCTTCCAGTTTTGGGGGTGATGCCGTTCTTGTTTGGTGTGTTTTTGATGTGTTTTGGTGTCTCCGTTGGGTTCCGTTGGGTTTTCCATGGTCATCATGGTGGAAAAGGGTAAATTGTGGGTATTGGAGAACATCAGGTAGGTATAGGGGGACTTCTGGTGTGGATCTATGGTTTTTGGAGTTTTCTTTCTTTTTTGGGGGTGATCCTGTTCTTTTTTGGGGTGTTTTTGATGTGTTTTGGGGTCTCCGGTTTCGTTGTGTTCTTGTTTGTCGTTAAGTTAAATGGGAGTGGATTGTGAGTTTTGGAGAAGATCAGGTGATATTTGGGTGGTTTGGGGGGAAATTCATAGTTTTTGGTGTTTTTTCTTTTGATCCAGATCTTTTTTTTTTTTTTTTTTTTTTTTTTTTGCATGTTTTGGGGTCTCCATTTTGTTTTGTTGATTTTCCATCGGGTTTTCTGGTGGTTGGGAGTGGATTGTACATTTAGGAGTACATCAGGTAGGTTTAAGGTTTTTTTGGGGGTTAAATCATGATTTTTCTTCTGCTCCGTTTCGTTTTTGGGGTGTTTTTGAGGTGTTTTGGGGTTTCCGTTGGGTTTCGTTGTGTTCCTAATGGGTTTTATGGTGGTTGGGAGTGGACTTTGGGATTTGGAGAACATCAGGAAGGTTTAGGGTGTTTTGGGGATTGAATCCTGTTTTGTTTTTGGATTTTCTTCCAGTTTTGGGGTGATCCCGTTCTTATTTGGTGTGTTTTTTGACGTGTTTTGGGGTCTCCGTTGCGTTTCGTTGGGTTTTCCATGGTCATCATGTTGAAAAATGGTAAATTGTGGGTTTTGGAGAACATCAGGTAGGTTTATGGGAACTTTTGGGGCAGATTCATGGTTTTTGGGGTTTTCTTCTTTTTTCTCTTCATATCCAGTTGTTTTTTGGGGTGTTTTTGACGTGTTTTGGGGTCTCCGTTGCGTTTCGTTGGGTTTTCCATGGTCATCATGGTGAAAAATGGTAAATTGTGGGTTTTGGAGAACATCAGGTAGGTTTAGGGTGGTTTTGGGAATGGATCCGTGCTTTTGGGGGATTTTCTTCCAGTTTTGGGGGTGATGCCGTTCTTGTTTGGTGTGTTTTTGACTCTTAATGGGGTCTCCGTTGGGTTTTGTTTGGTTCTCGTTGGTCGTTAAGGTAAACGGGAGTGGATTGTGGGTTTTGGAGAAGATCAGGTGAGTTTAGGGTGGTTCTGTAGAAAAATTCATAGTTCTGGGTTTTTTACTTCTGATCTAGTTCTATTTGGTGTGGTTTTGACATGTTTTGTGTTCTCCGTTGGATTTCGTTGGGTTTTCCGTGGTAATCATGGTGAAAAATGGTAAATTGTGGGTTTTGGAGAACATCAGGTAGGTTTAGGGTGGTTTTTGGAATGGATCCGTGCTTTTGGGGGATTTTCTTCCAGTTTTGGGGGTGATGCCGTTCTTGTTTGGTGTGTTTTTGATGTGTTTTGGGGTCTCCGTTGGGTTCCGTTGGGTTTTCCATGGTCATCATGGTGGAAAAGGGTAAATTGTGGGTATTGGAGAACATCAGGTAGGTATAGGGGGACTTCTGGTGTGGATCTATGGTTTTTGGAGTTTTCTTTCTTTTTTGGGGGTGATCCTGTTCTTTTTTGGGGTGTTTTTGATGTGTTTTGGGGTCTCCGGTTTCGTTGTGTTCTTGTTTGTCGTTAAGTTAAATGGGAGTGGATTGTGAGTTTTGGAGAAGATCAGGTGATATTTGGGTGGTTTGGGGGGAAATTCATAGTTTTTGGTGTTTTTTCTTTTGATCCAGATCTTTTTTTTTTTTTTTTTTTTTGACATGTTTTGGGGTCTCCATTTTGTTTTGTTGATTTTCCATCGGGTTTTTTGGTGGTTGGGAGTGGATTGTACATTTAGGAGTACATCAGGTAGGTTTAAGGTTTTTTTTGGGGTTAAATCATGATTTTTCTTCTGCTCCGTTTCGTTTTTGGGGTGTTTTTGAGGTGTTTTGGGGTTTCCGTTGGGTTTCGTTGTGTTCCTAATGGGTTTTATGGTGGTTGGGAGTGGACTTTGGGATTTGGAGAACATCAGGAAGGTTTAGGGTGTTTTGGGGATTGAATCCTGTTTTGTTTTTGGATTTTCTTCCAGTTTTGGGGTGATCCCGTTCTTATTTGGTGTGTTTTTTGACGTGTTTTGGGGTCTCCGTTGCGTTTCGTTGGGTTTTCCATGGTCATCATGTTGAAAAATGGTAAATTGTGGGTTTTGGAGAACATCAGGTAGGTTTATGGGAACTTTTGGGGCAGATTCATGGTTTTTGGGGTTTTCTTCTTTTTTCTCTTCGTATCCAGTTGTTTTTTGGGGTGTTTTTGACGTGTTTTGGGGTCTCCGTTGCGTTTCGTTGGGTTTTCCATGGTCATCATGGTGAAAAATGGTAAATTGTGGGTTTTGGAGAACATCAGGTAGGTTTAGGGTGGTTTTGGGAATGGATCCGTGCTTTTGGGGGATTTTCTTCCAGTTTTGGGGGTGATGCCGTTCTTGTTTGGTGTGTTTTTGACTCTTAATGGGGTCTCCGTTGGGTTTTGTTTGGTTCTCGTTGGTCGCTAAGGTAAACGGGAGTGGATTGTGGGTTTTGGAGAAGATCAGGTGAGTTTAGGGTGGTTCTGTAGAAAAATTCATAGTTCTGGGTTTTTTACTTCTGATCTAGTTCTATTTGGTGTGGTTTTGACATGTTTTGTGTTCTCCGTTGGATTTCGTTGGGTTTTCCGTGGTAATCATGGTGAAAAATGGTAAATTGTGGGTTTTGGAGAACATCAGGTAGGTTTAGGGTGGTTTTTGGAATGGATCCGTGCTTTAGGGGGATTTTCTTCCAGTTTTGGGGGTGATGCCGTTCTTGTTTGGTGTGTTTTTGATGTGTTTTGGTGTCTCCGTTGGGTTCCGTTGGGTTTTCCATGGTCATCATGGTGGAAAAGGGTAAATTGTGGGTATTGGAGAACATCAGGTAGGTATAGGGGGACTTCTGGTGTGGATCTATGGTTTTTGGAGTTTTCTTTCTTTTTTGGGGGTGATCCTGTTCTTTTTTGGGGTGTTTTTGATGTGTTTTGGGGTCTCCGGTTTCGTTGTGTTCTTGTTTGTCGTTAAGTTAAATGGGAGTGGATTGTGAGTTTTGGAGAAGATCAGGTGATATTTGGGTGGTTTGGGGGGAAATTCATAGTTTTTGGTGTTTTTTCTTTTGATCCAGATCTTTTTTTTTTTTTTTTTTTTTTTTTTTGCATGTTTTGGGGTCTCCATTTTGTTTTGTTGATTTTCCATCGGGTTTTCTGGTGGTTGGGAGTGGATTGTACATTTAGGAGTACATCAGGTAGGTTTAAGGTTTTTTTTGGGGTTAAATCATGATTTTTCTTCTGCTCCGTTTCGCTTTTGGGGTGTTTTTGAGGTGTTTTGGGGTTTCCGTTGGGTTTCGTTGAGTTCCTAATGGGTTTTCTGGTGGTTGGGAGTGGATTGTACATTTAGGAGTACATCAGGTAGGTTTAAGTGATTTTTTGGGGTTAAATCACGTTTTTTCTTCTGATCCAGTTCGCTTTTGGGGAGTTTTTGACGTGTTTGGGGGTCTCTGTTGGGTTTCGTTGGGTTTTCCGTGGTCATGATGGTGGAAAAATGTAAATTGTGGGTTTTGGAGAACATCAGGTAGGTTTATGGGAACTTTTGGGGCAGATTCATGGTTTTGGGGGTTTTCTTCTGTTTTTTTTCTTCTTATCCAGTTGTTTTTAGGGGTGTTTTTGATGTGTTTTGGTGTCTCCGTTGGGTTCCGTTGGGTTTTCCATGGTCATCATGGTGGAAAAGGGTAAGTTGTGGGTTTTGGAGAACATCAAGTAGGTTTAGGGTGGTTTTGGGAATGGATCCGTGCTTTTTGGGGATTTTCTTCCAGTTTTTGGGGTGATGCCGTTTTTGTTTGGGGTGTTTTTGACTTGTAATGGGGTCTCCGTTGAGTTTTGTTTGGTTCTCGTTGGTCGCTAAGGTAAACGGGAGTGGATTGTGGGTTTTGGAGAAGATCAGGTGAGTTTAGGGTGGTTCTGTAGAAAAATTCATAGTTCTGGGTTTTTTACTTCTGATCTAGTTCTATTTGGTGTGGTTTTGACATGTTTTGTGTTCTCCGTTGGATTTCGTTGGGTTTTCCGTGGTAATCATGGTGAAAAATGGTAAATTGTGGGTTTTGGAGAACATCAGGTAGGTTTAGGGTGGTTTTGGGGTGGATCTATGGTTTTTGGAGTTTTCTTTCTTTTTTGGGGGTGATCCTGTTCTTTTTTGGGGTGTTTTTGATGTGTTTTGGGGTCTCCGGTTTCGTTGTGTTCTTGTTTGTCGTTAAGTTAAATGGGAGTGGATTGTGAGTTTTGGAGAAGATCAGGTGATATTTGGGTGGTTTGGGGGGAAATTCATAGTTTTTGGTGTTTTTTCTTTTGATCCGGATCTTTTTTTTTTTTTTTTTTTTTTTTGACATGTTTTGGGGTCTCCATTTTTTTTTGTTGATTTTCCATCGGGTTTTCTGGTGGTTGGGAGTGGATTGTACATTTAGGAGTACATCAGGTAGGTTTAAGGTTTTTTTGGGGGTTAAATCATGATTTTTCTTCTGCTCCGTTTCGCTTTTGGGGTGTTTTTGAGGTGTTTTGGGGTCTCCGTTGGGTTTCGATGGGTTTTCCATGGTCATCATGTTGAAAAATGGTAAATTGTGGGTTTTGGAGAACATCAGGTAGGTTTATGGGAACTTTTGGGGCAGATTCATGGTTTTTGGGGTTTTCTTCTTTTTTCTCTTCGTATCCAGTTGTTTTTTGGTGTGTTTTTGACGTGTTTTGGGGTCTCCGTTGCGTTTCGTTGGGTTTTCCATGGTCATCATGGTGAAAAATGGTAAATTGTGGGTTTTGGAGAACATCAGGTAGGTTTATGGGAACTTTTGGGGCAGATTCATGGTTTTTGGGGTTTTCTTCTTTTTTCTCTTCGTATCCAGTTGTTTTTTGGGGTGTTTTTGACGTGTTTTGGGGTCTCCGTTGCGTTTCGTTGGGTTTTCCATGGTCATCATGTTGAAAAATGGTAAATTGTGGGTTTTGGAGAACATCAGGTAGGCTTAGGGTGGTTTTGGGAATGGATCCGTGCTTTTTGGGGATTTTCTTCCAGTTTTTGGGGTGATGCCGTTCCTGTTTGGTGTGTTTTTGATGTGTTTTGGGGTCTCCGTTGGGTTCCGTTGGGTTTTCCATGGTCATCATGGTGAAAAATGGTAAATTGTGGGTTTTGGAGAACATCAGGTAGGTTTAGGGTGGTTTTGGGAATGGATCCGTGCTTTTTGGGGATTTTCTTCCAGTTTTGGGGGTGATGCCGTTTTTGTTTGGGGTGGTTTTGACTCTTAATGGGGTCTCCGTTGGGTTTTGTTTGGTTCTCGTTGGTCGTTAAGGTAAACGGGAGTGGATTGTGGGTTTTGGAGAAGATCAGGTGAGTTTAGGGTGGTTCTGTAGAAAAATTCATAGTTCTGGGTTTTTTACTTCTGATCTAGTTCTATTTGGTGTGGTTTTGACATGTTTTGTGTTCTCCGTTGGATTTCGTTGGGTTTTCCGTGGTAATCATGGTGAAAAATGGTAAATTGTGGGTTTTGGAGAACATCAGGTAGGTTTAGGGTGGTTTTTGGAATGGATCCGTGCTTTTGGGGGATTTTCTTCCAGTTTTGGGGGTGATGCCGTTCTTGTTTGGTGTGTTTTTGATGTGTTTTGGTGTCTCCGTTGGGTTCCGTTGGGTTTTCCATGGTCATCATGGTGGAAAAGGGTAAGTTGTGGGTTTTGGAGAACATCAAGTAGGTTTAGGGTGGTTTTGGGAATGGATCCGTGCTTTTTGGGGATTTTCTTCCAGTTTTTGGGGTGATGCCGTTTTTGTTTGGTGTGTTTTTGACTTGTAATGGGGTCTCCGTTGGGTTTTGTTTGGTTCTCGTTGGTCGCTAAGGTAAACGGGAGTGGATTGTGGGTTTTGGAGAAGATCAGGTGAGTTTAGGGTGGTTCTGTAGAAAAATTCATAGTTCTGGGTTTTTTACTTCTGATCTAGTTCTATTTGGTGTGGTTTTGACATGTTTTGTGTTCTCCGTTGGATTTCGTTGGGTTTTCCGTGGTAATCATGGTGAAAAATGGTAAATTGTGGGTTTTGGAGAACATCAGGTAGGTTTAGGGGGACTTCTGGTGTGGATCTATGGTTTTTGGAGTTTTCTTTCTTTTTTGGGGGTGATCCTGTTCTTTTTTGGGGTGTTTTTGATGTGTTTTGGGGTCTCCGGTTTCGTTGTGTTCTTGTTTGTCGTTAAGTTAAATGGGAGTGGATTGTGAGTTTTGGAGAAGATCAGGTGATATTTGGGTGGTTTGGGGGGAAATTCATAGTTTTTGGTGTTTTTTCTTTTGATCCGGATCTTTTTTTTTTTTTTTTTTGACATGTTTTGGGGTCTCCATTTTGTTTTGTTGATTTTCCATCGGGTTTTCTGGTGGTTGGGAGTGGATTGTACATTTAGGAGTACATCAGGTAGGTTTAAGGTTTTTTTTGGGGTTAAATCATGATTTTTCTTCTGCTCCGTTTCGCTTTTGGGGTGTTTTTGAGGTGTTTTGGGGTCTCCGTTGTGTTTCGATGGGTTTTCCATGGTCATCATGGTGAAAAATGGTAAATTGTGGGTTTTGGAGAACATCAGGTAGGTTTATGGGAACTTTTCGGGCAGATTCATGGTTTTTGGGGTTTTCTTCTTTTTTTCTCTTCGTATCCAGTTGTTTTTTGGTGTGTTTTTGACGTGTTTTGGGGTCTCCGTTGCGTTTCGATGGGTTTTCCATGGTCATCATGGTGAAAAATGGTAAATTGTGGGTTTTGGAGAACATCAGGTAGGTTTATGGGAACTTTTGGGGCAGATTCATGGTTTTTGGGGTTTTCTTCTTTTTTCTCTTCGTATCCAGTTGTTTTTTGGGGTGTTTTTGACGTGTTTTGGGGTCTCCGTTGCGTTTCGTTGGGTTTTCCATGGTCATCATGGTGAAAAATGGTAAATTGTGGGTTTTGGAGAACATCAGGTAGGTTTAGGGTGGTTTTGGGAATGGATCCGTGCTTTTTGGGGATTTTCTTCCAGTTTTGGGGGTGATGCCGTTTTTGTTTGGGGTGGTTTTGACTTGTAATGGGGTCTCCGTTGGGTTTTGTTTGGTTCTCGTTGGTCGTTAAGGTAAACGGGAGTGGATTGTGGGTTTTGGAGAAGATCAGGTGAGTTTAGGGTGGTTCTGTAGAAAAATTCATAGTTCTGGGTATTTTACTTCTGATCTAGTTCTATTTGGTGTGGTTTTGACATGTTTTGTGTTCTCCGTTGGATTTCGTTGGGTTTTCCGTGGTAATCATGGTGAAAAATGGTAAATTGTGGGTTTTGGAGAACATCAGGTAGGTTTAGGGTGGTTTTTGGAATGGATCCGTGCTTTTGGGGGATTTTCTTCCAGTTTTGGGGGTGATGCCGTTCTTGTTTGGTGTGTTTTTGATGTGTTTTGGTGTCTCCGTTGGGTTCCGTTGGGTTTTCCATGGTCATCATGGTGGAAAAGGGTAAATTGTGGGTATTGGAGAACATCAGGTAGGTATAGGGGGACTTCTGGTGTGGATCTATGGTTTTTGGAGTTTTCTTTCTTTTTTGGGGGTGATCCTGTTCTTTTTTGGGGTGTTTTTGATGTGTTTTGGGTTCTCCGGTTTCGTTGTGTTCTTGTTTGTCGTTAAGTTAAATGGGAGTGGATTGTGAGTTTTGGAGAAGATCAGGTGATATTTGGGTGGTTTGGGGGGAAATTCATAGTTTTTGGTGTTTTTTCTTTTGATCCAGATCTTTTTTTTTTTTTTTTTTTTTTTTTTTGACATGTTTTGGGGTCTCCATTTTTTTTTGTTGATTTTCCATCGGGTTTTCTGGTGGTTGGGAGTGGATTGTACATTTAGGAGTACATCAGGTAGGTTTAAGGTTTTTTTTGGGGTTAAATCATGATTTTTCTTCTGCTCCGTTTCGCTTTTGGGGTGTTTTTGAGGTGTTTTGGGGTTTCCGTTGGGTTTCGTTGAGTTCCTAATGGGTTTTCTGGTGGTTGGGAGTGGATTGTACATTTAGGAGTACATCAGGTAGGTTTAAGTGATTTTTTGGGGTTAAATCACGTTTTTTCTTCTGATCCAGTTCGCTTTTGGGGAGTTTTTGACGTGTTTGGGGGTCTCTGTTGGGTTTCGTTGGGTTTTCCGTGGTCATGATGGTGGAAAAATGTAAATTGTGGGTTTTGGAGAACATCAGGTAGGTTTATGGGAACTTTTGGGGCAGATTCATGGTTTTGGGGGTTTTCTTCTGTTTTTTTTCTTCTTATCCAGTTGTTTTTAGGGGTGTTTTTGATGTGTTTTGGTGTCTCCGTTGGGTTCCGTTGGGTTTTCCATGGTCATCATGGTGGAAAAGGGTAAGTTGTGGGTTTTGGAGAACATCAAGTAGGTTTAGGGTGGTTTTGGGAATGGATCCGTGCTTTTTGGGGATTTTCTTCCAGTTTTGGGGGTGATGCCGTTTTTGTTTGGGGTGGTTTTGACTTGTAATGGGGTCTCCGTTGGGTTTTGTTTGGTTCTCGTTGGTCGCTAAGGTAAACGGGAGTGGATTGTGGGTTTTGGAGAAGATCAGGTGAGTTTAGGGTGGTTCTGTAGAAAAATTCATAGTTCTGGGTTTTTTACTTCTGATCTAGTTCTATTTGGTGTGGTTTTGACATGTTTTGTGTTCTCCGTTGGATTTCGTTGGGTTTTCCGTGGTAATCATGGTGAAAAATGGTAAATTGTGGGTTTTGGAGAACATCAGGTAGGTTTAGGGTGGTTTTGGGGTGGATCTATGGTTTTTGGAGTTTTCTTTCTTTTTTGGGGGTGATCCTGTTCTTTTTTGGGGTGTTTTTGATGTGTTTTGGGGTCTCCGGTTTCGTTGTGTTCTTGTTTGTCGTTAAGTTAAATGGGAGTGGATTGTGAGTTTTGGAGAAGATCAGGTGATATTTGGGTGGTTTGGGGGGAAATTCATAGTTTTTGGTGTTTTTTCTTTTGATCCGGATCTTTTTTTTTTTTTTTTTTTTTTTTTTTTGACATGTTTTGGGGTCTCCATTTTGTTTTGTTGATTTTCCATCGGGTTTTCTGGTGGTTGGGAGTGGATTGTACATTTAGGAGTACATCAGGTAGGTTTAAGGTTTTTTTGGGGGTTAAATCATGATTTTTCTTCTGCTCCGTTTCGCTTTTGGGGTGTTTTTGAGGTGTTTTGGGGTCTCCGTTGGGTTTCGATGGGTTTTCCATGGTCATCATGTTGAAAAATGGTAAATTGTGGGTTTTGGAGAACATCAGGTAGGTTTATGGGAACTTTTGGGGCAGATTCATGGTTTTTGGGGTTTTCTTCTTTTTTCTCTTCGTATCCAGTTGTTTTTTGGTGTGTTTTTGACGTGTTTTGGGGTCTCCGTTGCGTTTCGATGGGTTTTCCATGGTCATCATGTTGAAAAATGGTAAATTGTGGGTTTTGGAGAACATCAGGTAGGTTTATGGGAACTTTTGGGGCAGATTCATGGTTTTTGGGGTTTTCTTCTTTTTTCTCTTCGTATCCAGTTGTTTTTTGGGGTGTTTTTGACGTGTTTTGGGGTCTCCGTTGCGTTTCGTTGGGTTTTCCATGGTCATCATGTTGAAAAATGGTAAATTGTGGGTTTTGGAGAACATCAGGTAGGCTTAGGGTGGTTTTGGGAATGGATCCGTGCTTTTTGGGGATTTTCTTCCAGTTTTTGGGGTGATGCCGTTCCTGTTTGGTGTGTTTTTGATGTGTTTTGGGGTCTCCGTTGGGTTCCGTTGGGTTTTCCATGGTCATCATGTTGAAAAATGGTAAATTGTGGGTTTTGGAGAACATCAGGTAGGTTTAGGGTGGTTTTGGGAATGGATCCGTGCTTTTTGGGGATTTTCTTCCAGTTTTGGGGGTGATGCCGTTTTTGTTTGGGGTGGTTTTGACTCTTAATGGGGTCTCCGTTGGGTTTTGTTTGGTTCTCGTTGGTCGTTAAGGTAAACGGGAGTGGATTGTGGGTTTTGGAGAAGATCAGGTGAGTTTAGGGTGGTTCTGTAGAAAAATTCATAGTTCTGGGTTTTTTACTTCTGATCTAGTTCTATTTGGTGTGGTTTTGACATGTTTTGTGTTCTCCGTTGGATTTCGTTGGGTTTTCCGTGGTAATCATGGTGAAAAATGGTAAATTGTGGGTTTTGGAGAACATCAGGTAGGTTTAGGGTGGTTTTTGGAATGGATCCGTGCTTTTGGGGGATTTTCTTCCAGTTTTGGGGGTGATGCCGTTCTTGTTTGGTGTGTTTTTGATGTGTTTTGGTGTCTCCGTTGGGTTCCGTTGGGTTTTCCATGGTCATCATGGTGGAAAAGGGTAAGTTGTGGGTTTTGGAGAACATCAAGTAGGTTTAGGGTGGTTTTGGGAATGGATCCGTGCTTTTTGGGGATTTTCTTCCAGTTTTTGGGGTGATGCCGTTTTTGTTTGGTGTGTTTTTGACTTGTAATGGTGTCTCCGTTGGGTTTTGTTTGGTTCTCGTTGGTCGCTAAGGTAAACGGGAGTGGATTGTGGGTTTTGGAGAAGATCAGGTGAGTTTAGGGTGGTTCTGTAGAAAAATTCATAGTTCTGGGTTTTTTACTTCTGATCTAGTTCTATTTGGTGTGGTTTTGACATGTTTTGTGTTCTCCGTTGGATTTCGTTGGGTTTTCCGTGGTAATCATGGTGAAAAATGGTAAATTGTGGGTTTTGGAGAACATCAGGTAGGTTTAGGGGGACTTCTGGTGTGGATCTATGGTTTTTGGAGTTTTCTTTCTTTTTTGGGGGTGATCCTGTTCTTTTTTGGGGTGTTTTTGATGTGTTTTGGGGTCTCCGGTTTCGTTGTGTTCTTGTTTGTCGTTAAGTTAAATGGGAGTGGATTGTGAGTTTTGGAGAAGATCAGGTGATATTTGGGTGGTTTGGGGGGAAATTCATAGTTTTTGGTGTTTTTTCTTTTGATCCGGATCTTTTTTTTTTTTTTTTTTTTTTGACATGTTTTGGGGTCTCCATTTTGTTTTGTTGATTTTCCATCGGGTTTTCTGGTGGTTGGGAGTGGATTGTACATTTAGGAGTACATCAGGTAGGTTTAAGGTTTTTTTTGGGGTTAAATCATGATTTTTCTTCTGCTCCGTTTCGCTTTTGGGGTGTTTTTGAGGTGTTTTGGGGTCTCCGTTGTGTTTCGATGGGTTTTCCATGGTCATCATGGTGAAAAATGGTAAATTGTGGGTTTTGGAGAACATCAGGTAGGTTTATGGGAACTTTTCGGGCAGATTCATGGTTTTTGGGGTTTTCTTCTTTTTTCTCTTCGTATCCAGTTGTTTTTTGGTGTGTTTTTGACGTGTTTTGGGGTCTCCGTTGCGTTTCGATGGGTTTTCCATGGTCATCATGGTGAAAAATGGTAAATTGTGGGTTTTGGAGAACATCAGGTAGGTTTATGGGAACTTTTGGGGCAGATTCATGGTTTTTGGGGTTTTCTTCTTTTTTCTCTTCGTATCCAGTTGTTTTTTGGGGTGTTTTTGACGTGTTTTGGGGTCTCCGTTGCGTTTCGTTGGGTTTTCCATGGTCATCATGGTGAAAAATGGTAAATTGTGGGTTTTGGAGAACATCAGGTAGGTTTAGGGTGGTTTGGGGAATGGATCCGTGCTTTTTGGGGATTTTCTTCCAGTTTTTGGGGTGATGCCGTTCTTGTTTGGTGTGTTTTTGATGTGTTTTGGGGTCTCCGTTGGGTTCCGTTGGGTTTTCCATGGTCATCATGGTGAAAAATGGTAAATTGTGGGTTTTGGAGAACATCAGGTAGGTTTAGGGTGTTTTTGGGAATGGATCCGTGCTTTTTGGGGATTTTCTTCCAGTTTTGGGGGTGATGCCGTTTTTGTTTGGGGTGTTTTTGACTCTTAATGGGGTCTCCGTTGGGTTTTGTTTGGTTCTCGTTGGTCGTTAAGGTAAACGGGAGTGGATTGTGGGTTTTGGAGAAGATCAGGTGAGTTTAGGGTGGTTCTGTAGAAAAATTCATAGTTCTGGGTTTTTTACTTCTGATCTAGTTCTATTTGGTGTGGTTTTGACATGTTTTGTGTTCTCCGTTGGATTTCGTTGGGTTTTCCGTGGTAATCATGGTGAAAAATGGTAAATTGTGGGTTTTGGAGAACATCAGGTAGGTTTAGGGTGGTTTTGGGGTGGATCTATGGTTTTTGGAGTTTTCTTTCTTTTTTGGGGGTGATCCTGTTCTTTTTTGGGGTGTTTTTGATGTGTTTTGGGGTCTCCGGTTTCGTTGTGTTCTTGTTTGTCGTTAAGTTAAATGGGAGTGGATTGTGAGTTTTGGAGAAGATCAGGTGATATTTGGGTGGTTTGGGGGGAAATTCATAGTTTTTGGTGTTTTTTCTTTTGATCCGGATCTTTTTTTTTTTTTTTTTTTTTTTTGACATGTTTTGGGGTCTCCATTTTGTTTTGTTGATTTTCCATCGGGTTTTCTGGTGGTTGGGAGTGGATTGTACATTTAGGAGTACATCAGGTAGGTTTAAGGTTTTTTTTGGGGTTAAATCATGATTTTTCTTCTGCTCCGTTTCGCTTTTGGGGTGTTTTTGAGGTGTTTTGGGGTCTCCGTTGTGTTTCGATGGGTTTTCCATGGTCATCATTTTGAAAAATGGTAAATTGTGGGTTTTGGAGAACATCAGGTAGGTTTATGGGAACTTTTGGGGCAGATTCATGGTTTTTGGGGTTTTCTTCTTTTTTCTCTTCGTATCCAGTTGTTTTTTGGTGTGTTTTTGACGTGTTTTGGGGTCTCCGCTGCGTTTCGATGGGTTTTCCATGGTCATCATGGTGAAAAATGGTAAATTGTGGGTTTTGGAGAACATCAGGTAGGTTTATGGGAACTTTTGGGGCAGATTCATGGTTTTTGGGGTTTTCTTCTTTTTTCTCTTCGTATCCAGTTGTTTTTTGGGGTGTTTTTGACGTGTTTTGGGGTCTCCGTTGCGTTTCGTTGGGTTTTCCATGGTCATCATGTTGAAAAATGGTAAATTGTGGGTTTTGGAGAACATCAGGTAGGCTTAGGGTGGTTTTGGGAATGGATCCGTGCTTTTTGGGGATTTTCTTCCAGTTTTTGGGGTGATGCCGTTCCTGTTTGGTGTGTTTTTGATGTGTTTTGGGGTCTCCGTTGGGTTCCGTTGGGTTTTCCATGGTCATCATGTTGAAAAATGGTAAATTGTGGGTTTTGGAGAACATCAGGTAGGTTTAGGGTGGTTTTGGGAATGGATCCGTGCTTTTTGGGGATTTTCTTCCAGTTTTGGGGGTGATGCCGTTTTTGTTTGGGGTGGTTTTGACTCTTAATGGGGTCTCCGTTGGGTTTTGTTTGGTTCTCGTTGGTCGTTAAGGTAAACGGGAGTGGATTGTGGGTTTTGGAGAAGATCAGGTGAGTTTAGGGTGGTTCTGTAGAAAAATTCATAGTTCTGGGTTTTTTACTTCTGATCTAGTTCTATTTGGTGTGGTTTTGACATGTTTTGTGTTCTCCGTTGGATTTCGTTGGGTTTTCCGTGGTAATCATGGTGAAAAATGGTAAATTGTGGGTTTTGGAGAACATCAGGTAGGTTTAGGGTGGTTTTTGGAATGGATCCGTGCTTTTGGGGGATTTTCTTCCAGTTTTGGGGGTGATGCCGTTCTTGTTTGGTGTGTTTTTGATGTGTTTTGGTGTCTCCGTTGGGTTCCGTTGGGTTTTCCATGGTCATCATGGTGGAAAAGGGTAAGTTGTGGGTTTTGGAGAACATCAAGTAGGTTTAGGGTGGTTTTGGGAATGGATCCGTGCTTTTTGGGGATTTTCTTCCAGTTTTTGGGGTGATGCCGTTTTTGTTTGGTGTGTTTTTGACTTGTAATGGTGTCTCCGTTGGGTTTTGTTTGGTTCTCGTTGGTCGCTAAGGTAAACGGGAGTGGATTGTGGGTTTTGGAGAAGATCAGGTGAGTTTAGGGTGGTTCTGTAGAAAAATTCATAGTTCTGGGTTTTTTACTTTTGATCTAGTTCTATTTGGTGTGGTTTTGACATGTTTTGTGTTCTCCGTTGGATTTCGTTGGGTTTTCCGTGGTAATCATGGTGAAAAATGGTAAATTGTGGGTTTTGGAGAACATCAGGTAGGTTTAGGGGGACTTCTGGTGTGGATCTATGGTTTTTGGAGTTTTCTTTCTTTTTTGGGGGTGATCCTGTTCTTTTTTGGGGTGTTTTTGATGTGTTTTGGGGTCTCCGGTTTCGTTGTGTTCTTGTTTGTCGTTAAGTTAAATGGGAGTGGATTGTGAGTTTTGGAGAAGATCAGGTGATATTTGGGTGGTTTGGGGGGAAATTCATAGTTTTTGGTGTTTTTTCTTTTGATCCGGATCTTTTTTTTTTTTTTTTTTTTTTGACATGTTTTGGGGTCTCCATTTTGTTTTGTTGATTTTCCATCGGGTTTTCTGGTGGTTGGGAGTGGATTGTACATTTAGGAGTACATCAGGTAGGTTTAAGGTTTTTTTTGGGGTTAAATCATGATTTTTCTTCTGCTCCGTTTCGCTTTTGGGGTGTTTTTGAGGTGTTTTGGGGTCTCCGTTGTGTTTCGATGGGTTTTCCATGGTCATCATGGTGAAAAATGGTAAATTGTGGGTTTTGGAGAACATCAGGTAGGTTTATGGGAACTTTTCGGGCAGATTCATGGTTTTTGGGGTTTTCTTCTTTTTTCTCTTCGTATCCAGTTGTTTTTTGGTGTGTTTTTGACGTGTTTTGGGGTCTCCGTTGCGTTTCGATGGGTTTTCCATGGTCATCATGGTGAAAAATGGTAAATTGTGGGTTTTGGAGAACATCAGGTAGGTTTATGGGAACTTTTGGGGCAGATTCATGGTTTTTGGGGTTTTCTTCTTTTTTCTCTTCGTATCCAGTTGTTTTTTGGGGTGTTTTTGACGTGTTTTGGGGTCTCCGTTGCGTTTCGTTGGGTTTTCCATGGTCATCATGGTGAAAAATGGTAAATTGTGGGTTTTGGAGAACATCAGGTAGGTTTAGGGTGGTTTGGGGAATGGATCCGTGCTTTTTGGGGATTTTCTTCCAGTTTTTGGGGTGATGCCGTTCTTGTTTGGTGTGTTTTTGATGTGTTTTGGGGTCTCCGTTGGGTTCCGTTGGGTTTTCCATGGTCATCATGGTGAAAAATGGTAAATTGTGGGTTTTGGAGAACATCAGGTAGGTTTAGGGTGGTTTTGGGAATGGATCCGTGCTTTTTGGGGATTTTCTTCCAGTTTTGGGGGTGATGCCGTTTTTGTTTGGGGTGTTTTTGACTCTTAATGGGGTCTCCGTTGGGTTTTGTTTGGTTCTCGTTGGTCGTTAAGGTAAACGGGAGTGGATTGTGGGTTTTGGAGAAGATCAGGTGAGTTTAGGGTGGTTCTGTAGAAAAATTCATAGTTCTGGGTATTTTACTTCTGATCTAGTTCTATTTGGTGTGGTTTTGACATGTTTTGTGTTCTCCGTTGGATTTCGTTGGGTTTTCCGTGGTAATCATGGTGAAAAATGGTAAATTGTGGGTTTTGGAGAACATCAGGTAGGTTTAGGGTGGTTTTGGGGTGGATCTATGGTTTTTGGAGTTTTCTTTCTTTTTTGGGGGTGATCCTGTTCTTTTTTGGGGTGTTTTTGATGTGTTTTGGGGTCTCCGGTTTCGTTGTGTTCTTGTTTGTCGTTAAGTTAAATGGGAGTGGATTGTGAGTTTTGGAGAAGATCAGGTGATATTTGGGTGGTTTGGGGGGAAATTCATAGTTTTTGGTGTTTTTTCTTTTGATCCGGATCTTTTTTTTTTTTTTTTTTTTTTTTTTTGACATGTTTTGGGGTCTCCATTTTGTTTTGTTGATTTTCCATCGGGTTTTCTGGTGGTTGGGAGTGGATTGTACATTTAGGAGTACATCAGGTAGGTTTAAGGTTTTTTTTGGGGTTAAATCATGATTTTTCTTCTGCTCCGTTTCGCTTTTGGGGTGTTTTTGAGGTGTTTTGGGGTCTCCGTTGTGTTTCGATGGGTTTTCCATGGTCATCATTTTGAAAAATGGTAAATTGTGGGTTTTGGAGAACATCAGGTAGGTTTATGGGAACTTTTGGGGCAGATTCATGGTTTTTGGGGTTTTCTTCTTTTTTCTCTTCGTATCCAGTTGTTTTTTGGTGTGTTTTTGACGTGTTTTGGGGTCTCCGTTGCGTTTCGATGGGTTTTCCATGGTCATCATGGTGAAAAATGGTAAATTGTGGGTTTTGGAGAACATCAGGTAGGTTTAGGGTGGTTTTGGGAATGGATCCGTGCTTTTTGGGGATTTTCTTCCAGTTTTTGGGGTGATGCCGTTCTTGTTTGGTGTGTTTTTGATGTGTTTTGGGGTCTCCGTTGGGTTCCGTTGGGTTTTCCATGGTCATCATGGTGAAAAATGGTAAATTGTGGGTTTTGGAGAACATCAGGTAGGTTTAGGGTGTTTTTGGGAATGGATCCGTGCTTTTTGGGGATTTTCTTCCAGTTTTGGGGGTGATGCCGTTTTTGTTTGGGGTGTTTTTGACTCTTAATGGGGTCTCCGTTGGGTTTTGTTTGGTTCTCGTTGGTCGTTAAGGTAAACGGGAGTGGATTGTGGGTTTTGGAGAAGATCAGGTGAGTTTAGGGTGGTTCTGTAGAAAAATTCATAGTTCTGGGTTTTTTACTTCTGATCTAGTTCTATTTGGTGTGGTTTTGACATGTTTTGTGTTCTCCGTTGGATTTCGTTGGGTTTTCCGTGGTAATCATGGTGAAAAATGGTAAATTGTGGGTTTTGGAGAACATCAGGTAGGTTTAGGGTGGTTTTTGGAATGGATCCGTGCTTTTGGGGGATTTTCTTCCAGTTTTGGGGGTGATGCCGTTCTTGTTTGGTGTGTTTTTGATGTGTTTTGGTGTCTCCGTTGGGTTCCGTTGGGTTTTCCATGGTCATCATGGTGGAAAAGGGTAAGTTGTGGGTTTTGGAGAACATCAAGTAGGTTTAGGGTGGTTTTTGGAATGGATCCGTGCTTTTTGGGGATTTTCTTCCAGTTTTTGGGGTGATGCCGTTTTTGTTTTGTGTGTTTTTGACTTGTAATGGTGTCTCCGTTGGGTTTTGTTTGGTTCTCGTTGGTCGCTAAGGTAAACGGGAGTGGATTGTGGGTTTTGGAGAAGATCAGGTGAGTTTAGGGTGGTTCTGTAGAAAAATTCATAGTTCTGGGTTTTTTACTTCTGATCTAGTTCTATTTGGTGTGGTTTTGACATGTTTTGTGTTCTCCGTTGGATTTCGTTGGGTTTTCCGTGGTAATCATGGTGAAAAATGGTAAATTGTGGGTTTTGGAGAACATCAGGTAGGTTTAGGGGGACTTCTGGTGTGGATCTATGGTTTTTGGAGTTTTCTTTCTTTTTTGGGGGTGATCCTGTTCTTTTTTGGGGTGTTTTTGATGTGTTTTGGGGTCTCCGGTTTCGTTGTGTTCTTGTTTGTCGTTAAGTTAAATGGGAGTGGATTGTGAGTTTTGGAGAAGATCAGGTGATATTTGGGTGGTTTGGGGGGAAATTCATAGTTTTTGGTGTTTTTTCTTTTGATCCGGATCTTTTTTTTTTTTTTTTTTTTTTGACATGTTTTGGGGTCTCCATTTTGTTTTGTTGATTTTCCATCGGGTTTTCTGGTGGTTGGGAGTGGATTGTACATTTAGGAGTACATCAGGTAGGTTTAAGGTTTTTTTGGGGGTTAAATCATGATTTTTCTTCTGCTCCGTTTCGCTTTTGGGGTGTTTTTGAGGTGTTTTGGGGTCTCCGTTGTGTTTCGATGGGTTTTCCATGGTCATCATGGTGAAAAATGGTAAATTGTGGGTTTTGGAGAACATCAGGTAGGTTTATGGGAACTTTTGGGGCAGATTCATGGTTTTTGGGGTTTTCTTCTTTTTTCTCTTCGTATCCAGTTGTTTTTTGGTGTGTTTTTGACGTGTTTTGGGGTCTCCGTTGCGTTTCGATGGGTTTTCCATGGTCATCATGGTGAAAAATGGTAAATTGTGGGTTTTGGAGAACATCAGGTAGGTTTATGGGAACTTTTGGGGCAGATTCATGGTTTTTGGGGTTTTCTTCTTTTTTCTCTTCGTATCCAGTTGTTTTTTGGGGTGTTTTTGACGTGTTTTGGGGTCTCCGTTGCGTTTCGTTGGGTTTTCCATGGTCATCATGGTGAAAAATGGTAAATTGTGGGTTTTGGAGAACATCAGGTAGGTTTAGGGTGGTTTTGGGAATGGATCCGTGCTTTTTGGGGATTTTCTTCCATTTTTTGGGGTGATGCCGTTCTTGTTTGGTGTGTTTTTGATGTGTTTTGGGGTCTCCGTTGGGTTCCGTTGGGTTTTCCATGGTCATCATGTTGAAAAATGGTAAATTGTGGGTTTTGGAGAACATCAGGTAGGTTTAGGGTGTTTTTGGGAATGGATCCGTGCTTTTTGGGGATTTTCTTCCAGTTTTGGGGGTGATGCCGTTTTTGTTTGGGGTGTTTTTGACTCTTAATGGGGTCTCCGTTGGGTTTTGTTTGGTTCTCGTTGGTCGTTAAGGTAAACGGGAGTGGATTGTGGGTTTTGGAGAAGATCAGGTGAGTTTAGGGTGGTTCTGTAGAAAAATTCATAGTTCTGGGTTTTTTACTTCTGATCTAGTTCTATTTGGTGTGGTTTTGACATGTTTTGTGTTCTCCGTTGGATTTCGTTGGGTTTTCCGTGGTAATCATGGTGAAAAATGGTAAATTGTGGGTTTTGGAGAACATCAGGTAGGTTTAGGGTGGTTTTGGGGTGGATCTATGGTTTTTGGAGTTTTCTTTCTTTTTTGGGGGTGATCCTGTTCTTTTTTGGGGTGTTTTTGATGTGTTTTGGGGTCTCCGGTTTCGTTGTGTTCTTGTTTGTCGTTAAGTTAAATGGGAGTGGATTGTGAGTTTTGGAGAAGATCAGGTGATATTTGGGTGGTTTGGGGGGAAATTCATAGTTTTTGGTGTTTTTTCTTTTGATCCGGATCTTTTTTTTTTTTTTTTTTTTTGACATGTTTTGGGGTCTCCATTTTGTTTTGTTGATTTTCCATCGGGTTTTCTGGTGGTTGGGAGTGGATTGTACATTTAGGAGTACATCAGGTAGGTTTAAGGTTTTTTTTGGGGTTAAATCATGATTTTTCTTCTGCTCCGTTTCGCTTTTGGGGTGTTTTTGAGGTGTTTTGGGGTCTCCGTTGTGTTTCGATGGGTTTTCCATGGTCATCATGGTGAAAAATGGTAAATTGTGGGTTTTGGAGAACATCAGGTAGGTTTATGGGAACTTTTGGGGCAGATTCATGGTTTTTGGGGTTTTCTTCTTTTTTCTCTTCGTATCCAGTTGTTTTTTGGTGTGTTTTTGACGTGTTTTGGGGTCTCCGTTGCGTTTCGATGGGTTTTCCATGGTCATCATGGTGAAAAATGGTAAATTGTGGGTTTTGGAGAACATCAGGTAGGTTTATGGGAACTTTTGGGGCAGATTCATGGTTTTTGGGGTTTTCTTCTTTTTTCTCTTCGTATCCAGTTGTTTTTTGGGGTGTTTTTGACGTGTTTTGGGGTCTCCGTTGCGTTTCGTTGGGTTTTCCATGGTCATCATGGTGAAAAATGGTAAATTGTGGGTTTTGGAGAACATCAGGTAGGTTTAGGGTGGTTTTGGGAATGGATCCGTGCTTTTTGGGGATTTTCTTCCATTTTTTGGGGTGATGCCGTTCTTGTTTGGTGTGTTTTTGATGTGTTTTGGGGTCTCCGTTGGGTTCCGTTGGGTTTTCCATGGTCATCATGGTGAAAAATGGTAAATTGTGGGTTTTGGAGAACATCAGGTAGGTTTAGGGTGTTTTTGGGAATGGATCCGTGCTTTTTGGGGATTTTCTTCCAGTTTTGGGGGTGATGCCGTTTTTGTTTGGGGTGTTTTTGACTCTTAATGGGGTCTCCGTTGGGTTTTGTTTGGTTCTCGTTGGTCGTTAAGGTAAACGGGAGTGGATTGTGGGTTTTGGAGAAGATCAGGTGAGTTTAGGGTGGTTCTGTAGAAAAATTCATAGTTCTGGGTTTTTTACTTCTGATCTAGTTCTATTTGGTGTGGTTTTGACATGTTTTGTGTTCTCCGTTGGATTTCGTTGGGTTTTCCGTGGTAATCATGGTGAAAAATGGTAAATTGTGGGTTTTGGAGAACATCAGGTAGGTTTAGGGTGGTTTTGGGGTGGATCTATGGTTTTTGGAGTTTTCTTTCTTTTTTGGGGGTGATCCTGTTCTTTTTTGGGGTGTTTTTGATGTGTTTTGGGGTCTCCGGTTTCGTTGTGTTCTTGTTTGTCGTTAAGTTAAATGGGAGTGGATTGTGAGTTTTGGAGAAGATCAGGTGATATTTGGGTGGTTTGGGGGGAAATTCATAGTTTTTGGTGTTTTTTCTTTTGATCCGGATCTTTTTTTTTTTTTTTTTTTTTTTGACATGTTTTGGGGTCTCCATTTTGTTTTGTTGATTTTCCATCGGGTTTTCTGGTGGTTGGGAGTGGATTGTACATTTAGGAGTACATCAGGTAGGTTTAAGGTTTTTTTTGGGGTTAAATCATGATTTTTCTTCTGCTCCGTTTCGCTTTTGGGGTGTTTTTGAGGTGTTTTGGGGTCTCCGTTGTGTTTCGATGGGTTTTCCATGGTCATCATTTTGAAAAATGGTAAATTGTGGGTTTTGGAGAACATCAGGTAGGTTTATGGGAACTTTTGGGGCAGATTCATGGTTTTTGGGGTTTTCTTCTTTTTTCTCTTCGTATCCAGTTGTTTTTTGGTGTGTTTTTGACGTGTTTTGGGGTCTCCGCTGCGTTTCGATGGGTTTTCCATGGTCATCATGGTGAAAAATGGTAAATTGTGGGTTTTGGAGAACATCAGGTAGGTTTATGGGAACTTTTGGGGCAGATTCATGGTTTTTGGGGTTTTCTTCTTTTTTCTCTTCGTATCCAGTTGTTTTTTGGGGTGTTTTTGACGTGTTTTGGGGTCTCCGTTGCGTTTCGTTGGGTTTTCCATGGTCATCATGGTGAAAAATGGTAAATTGTGGGTTTTGGAGAACATCAGGTAGGTTTAGGGTGGTTTGGGGAATGGATCCGTGCTTTTTGGGGATTTTCTTCCAGTTTTTGGGGTGATGCCGTTCTTGTTTGGTGTGTTTTTGATGTGTTTTGGGGTCTCCGTTGGGTTCCGTTGGGTTTTCCATGGTCATCATGGTGAAAAATGGTAAATTGTGGGTTTTGGAGAACATCAGGTAGGTTTAGGGTGTTTTTGGGAATGGATCCGTGCTTTTTGGGGATTTTCTTCCAGTTTTGGGGGTGATGCCGTTTTTGTTTGGGGTGTTTTTGACTCTTAATGGGGTCTCCGTTGGGTTTTGTTTGGTTCTCGTTGGTCGTTAAGGTAAACGGGAGTGGATTGTGGGTTTTGGAGAAGATCAGGTGAGTTTAGGGTGGTTCTGTAGAAAAATTCATAGTTCTGGGTTTTTTACTTCTGATCTAGTTCTATTTGGTGTGGTTTTGACATGTTTTGTGTTCTCCGTTGGATTTCGTTGGGTTTTCCGTGGTAATCATGGTGAAAAATGGTAAATTGTGGGTTTTGGAGAACATCAGGTAGGTTTAGGGTGGTTTTTGGAATGGATCCGTGCTTTTGGGGGATTTTCTTCCAGTTTTGGGGGTGATGCCGTTCTTGTTTGGTGTGTTTTTGATGTGTTTTGGTGTCTCCGTTGGGTTCCGTTGGGTTTTCCATGGTCATCATGGTGGAAAAGGGTAAGTTGTGGGTTTTGGAGAACATCAAGTAGGTTTAGGGTGGTTTTTGAAATGGATCCGTGCTTTTTGGGGATTTTCTTCCAGTTTTTGGGGTGATGCCGTTTTTGTTTGGTGTGTTTTTGACTTGTAATGGTGTCTCCGTTGGGTTTTGTTTGGTTCTCGTTGGTCGCTAAGGTAAACGGGAGTGGATTGTGGGTTTTGGAGAAGATCAGGTGAGTTTAGGGTGGTTCTGTAGAAAAATTCATAGTTCTGGGTTTTTTACTTCTGATCTAGTTCTATTTGGTGTGGTTTTGACATGTTTTGTGTTCTCCGTTGGATTTCGTTGGGTTTTCCGTGGTAATCATGGTGAAAAATGGTAAATTGTGGGTTTTGGAGAACATCAGGTAGGTTTAGGGTGGTTTTTGGAATGGATCCGTGCTTTTGGGGGATTTTCTTCCAGTTTTGGGGGTGATGCCGTTCTTGTTTGCTGTGTTTTTGATGTGTTTTGGTGTCTCCGTTGGGTTCCGTTGGGTTTTCCATGGTCATCATGGTGGAAAAGGGTAAATTGTGGGTTTTGGAGAACATCAGGTAGGTATAGGGGGACTTCTGGTGTGGATCTATGGTTTTTGGAGTTTTCTTTCTTTTTTGGGGGTGATCCTGTTCTTTTTTGGGGTGTTTTTGATGTGTTTTGGGGTCTCCGGTTTCGTTGTGTTCTTGTTTGTCGTTAAGTTAAATGGGAGTGGATTGTGAGTTTTGGAGAAGATCAGGTGATATTTGGGTGGTTTGGGGGGAAATTCATAGTTTTTGGTGTTTTTTCTTTTGATCCGGATCTTTTTTTTTTTTTTTTTTTTTTGACATGTTTTGGGGTCTCCATTTTGTTTTGTTGATTTTCCATCGGGTTTTCTGGTGGTTGGGAGTGGATTGTACATTTAGGAGTACATCAGGTAGGTTTAAGGTTTTTTTGGGGGTTAAATCATGATTTTTCTTCTGCTCCGTTTCGCTTTTGGGGTGTTTTTGAGGTGTTTTGGGGTCTCCGTTGTGTTTCGATGGGTTTTCCATGGTCATCATGGTGAAAAATGGTAAATTGTGGGTTTTGGAGAACATCAGGTAGGTTTATGGGAACTTTTGGGGCAGATTCATGGTTTTTGGGGTTTTCTTCTTTTTTCTCTTCGTATCCAGTTGTTTTTTGGTGTGTTTTTGACGTGTTTTGGGGTCTCCGCTGCGTTTCGATGGGTTTTCCATGGTCATCATGGTGAAAAATGGTAAATTGTGGGTTTTGGAGAACATCAGGTAGGTTTATGGGAACTTTTGGGGCAGATTCATGGTTTTTGGGGTTTTCTTCTTTTTTCTCTTCGTATCCAGTTGTTTTTTGGGGTGTTTTTGACGTGTTTTGGGGTCTCCGTTGCGTTTCGTTGGGTTTTCCATGGTCATCATGGTGAAAAATGGTAAATTGTGGGTTTTGGAGAACATCAGGTAGGTTTAGGGTGGTTTGGGGAATGGATCCGTGCTTTTTGGGGATTTTCTTCCAGTTTTTGGGGTGATGCCGTTCTTGTTTGGTGTGTTTTTGATGTGTTTTGGGGTCTCCGTTGGGTTCCGTTGGGTTTTCCATGGTCATCATGGTGAAAAATGGTAAATTGTGGGTTTTGGAGAACATCAGGTAGGTTTAGGGTGTTTTTGGGAATGGATCCGTGCTTTTTGGGGATTTTCTTCCAGTTTTGGGGGTGATGCCGTTTTTGTTTGGGGTGTTTTTGACTCTTAATGGGGTCTCCGTTGGGTTTTGTTTGGTTCTCGTTGGTCGTTAAGGTAAACGGGAGTGGATTGTGGGTTTTGGAGAAGATCAGGTGAGTTTAGGGTGGTTCTGTAGAAAAATTCATAGTTCTGGGTTTTTTACTTCTGATCTAGTTCTATTTGGTGTGGTTTTGACATGTTTTGTGTTCTCCGTTGGATTTCGTTGGGTTTTCCGTGGTAATCATGGTGAAAAATGGTAAATTGTGGGTTTTGGAGAACATCAGGTAGGTTTAGGGTGGTTTTTGGAATGGATCCGTGCTTTTGGGGGATTTTCTTCCAGTTTTGGGGGTGATGCCGTTCTTGTTTGGTGTGTTTTTGATGTGTTTTGGTGTCTCCGTTGGGTTCCGTTGGGTTTTCCATGGTCATCATGGTGGAAAAGGGTAAGTTGTGGGTTTTGGAGAACATCAAGTAGGTTTAGGGTGGTTTTTGGAATGGATCCGTGCTTTTTGGGGATTTTCTTCCAGTTTTTGGGGTGATGCCGTTTTTGTTTGGTGTGTTTTTGACTTGTAATGGTGTCTCCGTTGGGTTTTGTTTGGTTCTCGTTGGTCGCTAAGGTAAACGGGAGTGGATTGTGGGTTTTGGAGAAGATCAGGTGAGTTTAGGGTGGTTCTGTAGAAAAATTCATAGTTCTGGGTTTTTTACTTCTGATCTAGTTCTATTTGGTGTGGTTTTGACATGTTTTGTGTTCTCCGTTGGATTTCGTTGGGTTTTCCGTGGTAATCATGGTGAAAAATGGTAAATTGTGGGTTTTGGAGAACATCAGGTAGGTTTAGGGGGACTTCTGGTGTGGATCTATGGTTTTTGGAGTTTTCTTTCTTTTTTGGGGGTGATCCTGTTCTTTTTTGGGGTGTTTTTGATGTGTTTTGGGGTCTCCGGTTTCGTTGTGTTCTTGTTTGTCGTTAAGTTAAATGGGAGTGGATTGTGAGTTTTGGAGAAGATCAGGTGATATTTGGGTGGTTTGGGGGGAAATTCATAGTTTTTGGTGTTTTTTCTTTTGATCCGGATCTTTTTTTTTTTTTTTTTTTTTTGACATGTTTTGGGGTCTCCATTTTGTTTTGTTGATTTTCCATCGGGTTTTCTGGTGGTTGGGAGTGGATTGTACATTTAGGAGTACATCAGGTAGGTTTAAGGTTTTTTTTGGGGTTAAATCATGATTTTTCTTCTGCTCCGTTTCGCTTTTGGGGTGTTTTTGAGGTGTTTTGGGGTCTCCGTTGGGTTTCGATGGGTTTTCCATGGTCATCATGTTGAAAAATGGTAAATTGTGGGTTTTGGAGAACATCAGGTAGGTTTATGGGAACTTTTGGGGCAGATTCATGGTTTTTGGGGTTTTCTTCTTTTTTCTCTTCGTATCCAGTTGTTTTTTGGTGTGTTTTTGACGTGTTTTGGGGTCTCCGTTGCGTTTCGATGGGTTTTCCATGGTCATCATGGTGAAAAATGGTAAATTGTGGGTTTTGGAGAACATCAGGTAGGTTTATGGGAACTTTTGGGGCAGATTCATGGTTTTTGGGGTTTTCTTCTTTTTTCTCTTCGTATCCAGTTGTTTTTTGGGGTGTTTTTGACGTGTTTTGGGGTCTCCGTTGCGTTTCGTTGGGTTTTCCATGGTCATCATGGTGAAAAATGGTAAATTGTGGGTTTTGGAGAACATCAGGTAGGTTTAGGGTGGTTTTGGGAATGGATCCGTGCTTTTTGGGGATTTTCTTCCAGTTTTTGGGGTGATGCCGTTCTTGTTTGGTGTGTTTTTGATGTGTTTTGGGGTCTCCGTTGGGTTCCGTTGGGTTTTCCATGGTCATCATGTTGAAAAATGGTAAATTGTGGGTTTTGGAGAACATCAGGTAGGTTTATGGGAACTTTTGGGGCAGATTCATGGTTTTTGGGGTTTTCTTCTTTTTTCTCTTCGTATCCAGTTGTTTTTTGGTGTGTTTTTGACGTGTTTTGGGGTCTCCGTTGCGTTTCGTTGGGTTTTCCATGGTCATCATGGTGAAAAATGGTAAATTGTGGGTTTTGGAGAACATCAGGTAGGTTTAGGGTGGTTTTGGGAATGGATCCGTGCTTTTTGGGGATTTTCTTCCAGTTTTTGGGGTGATGCCGTTCTTGTTTGGGGTGGTTTTGACTCTTAATGGGGTCTCCGTTGGGTTTTGTTTGGTTCTCGTTGGTCGTTAAGGTAAACGGGAGTGGATTGTGGGTTTTGGAGAAGATCAGGTGAGTTTAGGGTGGTTCTGTAGAAAAATTCATAGTTCTGGGTTTTTTACTTCTGATCTAGTTCTATTTGGTGTGGTTTTGACATGTTTTGTGTTCTCCGTTGGATTTCGTTGGGTTTTCCGTGGTAATCATGGTGAAAAATGGTAAATTGTGGGTTTTGGAGAACATCAGGTAGGTTTAGGGTGGTTTTTGGAATGGATCCGTGCTTTTGGGGGATTTTCTTCCAGTTTTGGGGGTGATGCCGTTCTTGTTTGGTGTGTTTTTGATGTGTTTTGGTGTCTCCGTTGGGTTCCGTTGGGTTTTCCATGGTCATCATGGTGGAAAAGGGTAAATTGTGGGTATTGGAGAACATCAGGTAGGTATAGGGGGACTTCTGGTGTGGATCTATGTTTTTTGGAGTTTTCTTTCTTTTTTGGGGGTGATCCTGTTCTTTTTTGGGGTGTTTATGATGTGTTTTGGGGTCTCCGGTTTCGTTGTGTTCTTGTTTGTCGTTAAGTTAAATGGGAGTGGATTGTGAGTTTTGGAGAAGATCAGGTGATATTTGGGTGGTTTGGGGGGAAATTCATAGTTTTTGGTGTTTTTTCTTTTGATCCGGATCTTTTTTTTTTTTTTTTTTTTTTTTTTGACATGTTTTGGGGTCTCCATTTTGTTTTGTTGATTTTCCATCGGGTTTTCTGGTGGTTGGGAGTGGATTGTACATTTAGGAGTACATCAGGTAGGTTTAAGGTTTTTTTGGGGGTTAAATCATGATTTTTCTTCTGCTCCGTTTCGCTTTTGGGGTGTTTTTGAGGTGTTTTGGGGTCTCCGTTGGGTTTCGATGGGTTTTCCATTGTCATCATGTTGAAAAATGGTAAATTGTGGGTTTTGGAGAACATCAGGTAGGTTTATGGGAACTTTTGGGGCAGATTCATGGTTTTTGGGGTTTTCTTCTTTTTTCTCTTCGTATCCAGTTGTTTTTTGGGGTGTTTTTGACGTGTTTTGGGGTCTCCGTTGCGTTTCGATGGGTTTTCCATGGTCATCATGGTGAAAAATGGTAAATTGTGGGTTTTGGAGAACATCAGGTAGGTTTATGGGAACTTTTGGGGCAGATTCATGGTTTTTGGGGTTTTCTTCTTTTTTCTCTTCGTATCCAGTTGTTTTTTGGGGTGTTTTTGACGTGTTTTGGGGTCTCCGTTGCGTTTCGTTGGGTTTTCCATGGTCATCATGGTGAAAAATGGTAAATTGTGGGTTTTGGAGAACATCAGGTAGGTTTAGGGTGGTTTTGGGAATGGATCCGTGCTTTTGGGGGATTTTCTTCCAGTTTTTGGGGTGATGCCGTTCTTGTTTGGTGTGTTTTTGATGTGTTTTGGGGTCTCCGTTGGGTTCCGTTGGGTTTTCCATGGTCATCATGGTGAAAAATGGTAAATTGTGGGTTTTGGAGAACATCAGGTAGGTTTAGGGTGGTTTTGGGAATGGATCCGTGCTTTTTGGGGATTTTCTTCCAGTTTTGGGGGTGATGCCGTTTTTGTTTGGGGTGGTTTTGACTCTTAATGGGGTCTCCGTTGGGTTTTGTTTGGTTCTCGTTGGTCGTTAAGGTAAACGGGAGTGGATTGTGGGTTTTGGAGAAGATCAGGTGAGTTTAGGGTGGTTCTGTAGAAAAATTCATAGTTCTGGGTTTTTTACTTCTGATCTAGTTCTATTTGGTGTGGTTTTGACATGTTTTGTGTTCTCCGTTGGATTTCGTTGGGTTTTCCGTGGTAATCATGGTGAAAAATGGTAAATTGTGGGTTTTGGAGAACATCAGGTAGGTTTAGGGTGGTTTTTGGAATGGATCCGTGCTTTTGGGGGATTTTCTTCCAGTTTTGGGGGTGATGCCGTTCTTGTTTGCTGTGTTTTTGATGTGTTTTGGTGTCTCCGTTGGGTTCCGTTGGGTTTTCCATGGTCATCATGGTGGAAAAGGGTAAATTGTGGGTATTGGAGAACATCAGGTAGGTATAGGGGGACTTCTGGTGTGGATCTATGGTTTTTGGAGTTTTCTTTCTTTTTTGGGGGTGATCCTGTTCTTTTTTGGGGTGTTTTTGATGTGTTTTGGGGTCTCCGGTGTCGTTGTGTTCTTGTTTGTCGTTAAGTTAAATGGGAGTGGATTGTGAGTTTTGGAGAAGATCAGGTGATATTTGGGTGGTTTGGGGGGAAATTCATAGTTTTTGGTGTTTTTTCTTTTGATCCAGATCTTTTTTTTTTTTTTTTTTTTTTTTGACATGTTTTGGGGTCTCCATTTTGTTTTGTTGATTTTCCATCGGGTTTTCTGGTGGTTGGGAGTGGATTGTACATTTAGGAGTACATCAGGTAGGTTTAAGGTTTTTTGGGGGGTTAAATCACGTTTTTTCTTCTGCTCCGTTTCACTTTTGGGGTGTTTTTGAGGTGTTTTGGGGTTTCCGTTTCGTTTCGTTGAGTTCCTAATGGGCTTTATGGTGGTTGGGAGTGGACTTTGGGATTTGGAGAACATCAGGAAGGTTTAGGGTGTTTTGGGGATTGGATCCTGTTTTGTTTTTGGATTTTCTTCCAGTTTTGGGGTGATCCCGTTCTTATTTGGTGTGTTTTTTGACGTGTTTTGGGGTCTCCATTGCGTTTCGTTGGGTTTTCCATGGTCATCATGTTGAAAAATGGTAAATTGTGGGTTTTGGAGAACATCAGGTAGGTTTATGGGAACTTTTGGGGCAGATTCATGGTTTTTGGGGTTTTCTTCTTTTTTTCTCTTCGTATCCAGTTGTTTTTTGGGGTGTTTTTGACGTGTTTTGGGGTCTCCGTTGCGTTTCGTTGGGTTTTCCATGGTCATCATGGTGAAAAATGGTAAATTGTGGGTTTTGGAGAACATCAGGTAGGTTTAGGGTGGTTTTGGGAATGGATCCGTGCTTTTTGGGGATTTTCTTCCAGTTTTGGGGGTGATGCCGTTTTTGTTTGGGGTGGTTTTGACTCTTAATGGGGTCTCCGTTGGGTTTTGTTTGGTTCTCGTTGGTCGTTAAGGTAAACGGGAGTGGATTGTGGGTTTTGGAGAAGATCAGGTGAGTTTAGGGTGGTTCTGTAGAAAAATTCATAGTTCTGGGTTTTTTACTTCTGATCTAGTTCTATTTGGTGTGGTTTTGACATGTTTTGTGTTCTCCGTTGGATTTCGTTGGGTTTTCCGTGGTAATCATGGTGAAAAATGGTAAATTGTGGGTTTTGGAGAACATCAGGTAGGTTTAGGGTGGTTTTTGGAATGGATCCGTGCTTTTGGGGGATTTTCTTCCAGTTTTGGGGGTGATGCCGTTCTTGTTTGGTGTGTTTTTGATGTGTTTTGGTGTCTCCGTTGGGTTCCGTTGGGTTTTCCATGGTCATCATGGTGGAAAAGGGTAAATTGTGGGTATTGGAGAACATCAGGTAGGTATAGGGGGACTTCTGGTGTGGATCTATGGTTTTTGGAGTTTTCTTTCTTTTTTGGGGGTGATCCTGTTCTTTTTTGGGGTGTTTTTGATGTGTTTTGGGGTCTCCGGTGTCGTTGTGTTCTTGTTTGTCGTTAAGTTAAATGGGAGTGGATTGTGAGTTTTGGAGAAGATCAGGTGATATTTGGGTGGTTTGGGGGGAAATTCATAGTTTTTGGTGTTTTTTCTTTTGATCCAGATCTTTTTTTTTTTTTTTTTTTTTTTGACATGTTTTGGGGTCTCCATTTTGTTTTGTTGATTTTCCATCGGGTTTTCTGGTGGTTGGGAGTGGATTGTACATTTAGGAGTACATCTGGTAGGTTTAAGGTTTTTTTGGGGGTTAAATCACGTTTTTTCTTCTGCTCCGTTTCGCTTTTGGGGTGTTTTTGAGGTGTTTTGGGGTTTCCGTTTCGTTTCGTTGAGTTCCTAATGGGCTTTATGGTGGTTGGGAGTGGACTTTGGGATTTGGAGAACATCAGGAAGGTTTAGGGTGTTTTGGGGATTGGATCCTGTTTTGTTTTTGGATTTTCTTCCAGGTTTGGGGTGATCCCGTTCTTATTTGGTGTGTTTTTTGACGTGTTTTGGGGTCTCCGTTGCGTTTCGTTGGGTTTTCCATGGTCATCATGTTGAAAAATGGTAAATTGTGGGTTTTGGAGAACATCAGGTAGGTTTATGGGAACTTTTGGGGCAGATTCATGGTTTTTGGGGTTTTCTTCTTTTTTTCTCTTCGTATCCAGTTGTTTTTTGGTGTGTTTTTGACGTGTTTTGGGGTCTCCGTTGCGTTTCGTTGGGTTTTCCATGGTCATCATGGTGAAAAATGGTAAATTGTGGGTTTTGGAGAACATCAGGTAGGTTTAGGGTGGTTTTGGGAATGGATCCGTGCTTTTTGGGGATTTTCTTCCAGTTTTTGGGGTGATGCCGTTCTTGTTTGGTGTGTTTTTGATGTGTTTTGGGGTCTCCGTTGGGTTCCGTTGGGTTTTCCATGGTCATCATGGTGAAAAATGGTAAATTGTGGGTTTTGGAGAACATCAGGTAGGTTTAGGGTGGTTTGGGGAATGGATCCGTGCTTTTTGGGGATTTTCTTCCAGTTTTGGGGGTGATGCCGTTTTTGTTTGGGGTGGTTTTGACTCTTAATGGGGTCTCCGTTGGGTTTTGTTTGGTTCTCGTTGGTCGTTAAGGTAAACGGGAGTGGATTGTGGGTTTTGGAGGAGATCAGGTGAGTTTAGGGTGGTTCTGTAGAAAAATTCATAGTTCTGGGTTTTTTCTTCTGATCTAGTTCTATTTGGTGTGGTTTTGACATGTTTTGTGTTCTCCGTTGGATTTCGTTGGGTTTTCCGTGGTAATCATGGTGAAAAATGGTAAATTGTGGGTTTTGGAGAACATCAGGTAGGTTTAGGGTGGTTTTTGGAATGGATCCGTGCTTTTGGGGGATTTTCTTCCAGTTTTGGGGGTGATGCCGTTCTTGTTTGGTGTGTTTTTGATGTGTTTTGGTGTCTCCGTTGGGTTCCGTTGGGTTTTCCATGGTCATCATGGTGGAAAAGGGTAAATTGTGGGTATTGGAGAACATCAGGTAGGTATAGGGGGACTTCTGGTGTGGATCTATGGTTTTTGGAGTTTTCTTTCTTTTTTGGGGGTGATCCTGTTCTTTTTTGGGGTGTTTTTGATGTGTTTTGGGGTCTCCGGTTTCGTTGTGTTCTTGTTTGTCGTTAAGTTAAATGGGAGTGGATTGTGTGTTTTGGAGAAGATCAGGTGATATTTGAGTGTTTTGGGGGGAAATTCATAGTTTTTGGTGTTTTTTCTTTTGATCCAGATCTTTTTTTTTTTTTTTTTTTTTTTTTTTGACATGTTTTGGGGTCTCCATTTTGTTTTGTTGATTTTCCATCGGATTTTCTGGTGGTTGGGAGTGGATTGTACATTTAGGAGTACATCAGGTAGGTTTAAGGATTTTTTGGGGGTTAAATCATGATTTTTCTTCTGCTCCGTTTCGCTTTTGGGGTGTTTTTGAGGTGTTTTGGGGTTTCCGTTGGGTTTCGTTGTGTTCCTAATGGGTTTTATGGTGGTTGGGAGTGGACTTTGGGATTTGGAGAACATCAGGAAGGTTTAGGGTGTTTTGGGGATTGGATCCTGTTTTGTTTTTGGATTTTCTTCCAGTTTTGGGGTGATCCCGTTCTTATTTGGTGTGTTTTTTGACGTGTTTTGGGGTCTCCGTTGCGTTTCGTTGGGTTTTCCATGGTCATCATGTTGAAAAATGGTAAATTGTGGGTTTTGGAGAACATCAGGTAGGTTTAGGGTGGTTTTTGGAATGGATCCGTGTATTTGGGGGATTTTCTTCCAGTTTTTGGGGTGATGCCGTTCTTGTTTGGTGTGTTTTTGATGTGTTTTGGGGTCTCCGTTGGGTTCCGTTGGGTTTTCCATGGTCATTATGTTGAAAAATGGTAAATTGTGGGTTTTGGAGAACATCAGGTAGGTTTATGGGAACTTTTGGGGCAGATTCATGGTTTTTGGGGTTTTCTTCTTTTTTCTCTTCGTATCCAGTTGTTTTTTGGTGTTTTTTTGACGTGTTTTGGGGTCTCCGTTGCGTTTCGTTGGGTTTTCCATGGTCATCATGGTGAAAAATGGTAAATTGTGGGTTTTGGAGAACATCAGGTAGGTTTAGGGTGGTTTGGGGAATGGATCCGTGCTTTTTGGGGATTTTCTTCCAGTTTTGGGGGTGATGCCGTTTTTGTTTGGGGTGTTTTTGACTTGTAATGGGGTCTCCGTTGGGTTTTGTTTGGTTCTCGTTGGTCGTTAAGGTAAACGGGAGTGGATTGTGGGTTTTGGAGAAGATCAGGTGAGTTTAGGGTGGTTCTGTAGAAAAATTCATAGTTCTGGGTTTTTTACTTCTGATCTAGTTCTATTTGGTGTGGTTTTGACATGTTTTGTGTTCTCCGTTGGATTTCATTGGGTTTTCCGTGGTAATCATGGTGAAAAATGGTAAATTGTGGGTTTTGGAGAACATCAGGTAGGTTTAGGGTGGTTTTTGGAATGGATCCGTGCTTTTGGGGGATTTTCTTCCAGTTTTGGGGGTGATGCCGTTCTTGTTTGGTGTGTTTTTGATGTGTTTTGGTGTCTCCGTTGGGTTCCGTTGGGTTTTCCATGGTCATCATGGTGGAAAAGGGTAAATTGTGGGTTTTGGAGAACATCAGGTAGGTATAGGGGGACTTCTGGTGTGGATCTATGGTTTTTGGAGTTTTCTTTCTTTTTTGGGGGTGATCCTGTTCTTTTTTGGTTTGTTTTTGATGTGTTTTGGGGTTTCCGTTGCGTTTCGTTGTGTTCCTAATGGGTTTTATGGTGGTTGGGAGTGGACTTTGGGATTTGGAGAACATCAGGAAGGTTTAGGGTGTTTTGGGGATTGGATCCTGTTTTGCTTTTGGATTTTCTTCCAGTTTTGGGGTGATCCCGTTCTTATTTGGTGTGTTTTTGGGGTGTTTTGGGGTCTCCGTTGCGTTTCGTTGGGTTTTCCATGGTCATCATGTTGAAAAATGGTAAATTGTGGGTTTTGGAGAACATCAGGTAGGTTTATGGGGACTTTTGGGGCAGATTCATGGTTTTTGGGGTTTTCTTCTTTTTTCTCTTCGTATCCAGTTGTTTTTTGGGGTGTTTTTGACGTGTTTTGGGGTCTCCGTTGCGTTTCGTTGGGTTTTCCATGGTCATCATGTTGAAAAATGGTAAATTGTGGGTTTTGGAGAACATCAGGTAGGTTTAGGGTGGTTTTGGGAATGGATCCGTGTATTTGGGGGATTTTCTTCCATTTTTTGGGGTGATGCCGTTCTTGTTTGGTGTGTTTTTGATGTGTTTTGGGGTCTCCGTTGGGTTCCGTTGGGTTTTCCATGGTCATCATGGTGAAAAATGGTAAATTGTGGGTTTTGGAGAACATCAGGTAGGTTTAGGGTGGTTTTGGGAATGGATCCGTGCTTTTGGGGGATTTTCTTCCAGTTTTGGGGGTGATGCCGTTTTTGTTTGGGGTGGTTTTGACTTGTAATGGGGTCTCCGTTGGGTTTTGTTTGGTTCTCGTTGGTCGTTAAGGTAAACGGGAGTGGATTGTGGGTTTTGGAGAAGATCAGGTGAGCTTAGGGTGGTTCTGTAGAAAAATTCATAGTTCTGTTTTTTTTTAATTCTGATCTAGTTCTATTTGGTGTGGTTTTGACATGTTTTGTGTTCTCCGTTGGATTTCGTTGGGTTTTCCGTGGTAATCATGGTGAAAAATGGTAAATTGTGGGTTTTGGAGAACATCAGGTAGGTTTAGGGTGGTTTTTGGAATGGATCCGTGCTTTTGGGGGATTTTCTTCCAGTTTTGGGGGTGATGCCGTTCTTGTTTGGTGTGTTTTTGATGTGTTTTGGTGTCTCCGTTGGGTTCCGTTGGGTTTTCCATGGTCATCATGGTGGAAAAGGGTAAATTGTGGGTATTGGAGAACATCAGGTAGGTATAGGGGGACTTCTGGTGTGGATCTATGGTTTTTGGAGTTTTCTTTCTTTTTTGGGGGTGATCCTGTTCTTTTTTGGGGTGTTTTTGATGTGTTTTGGGGTCTCCGGTTTCGTTGTGTTCTTGTTTGTCGTTAAGTTAAATGGGAGTGGATTGTGAGTTTTGGAGAAGATCAGGTGATATTTGGGTGGTTTGGGGGGAAATTCATAGTTTTTGGTGTTTTTTCTTTTGATCCAGATCTTTTTTTTTTTTTTTTTTTTTTTTTTTTTGCATGTTTTGGGGTCTCCATTTTGTTTTGTTGATTTTCCATCGGGTTTTCTGGTGGTTGGGAGTGGATTGTACATTTAGGAGTACATCAGGTAGGTTTAAGGATTTTTTGGGGGTTAAATCATGATTTTTCTTCTGCTCCGTTTCGCTTTTGGGGTGTTTTTGAGGTGTTTTGGGGTTTCCGTTGCGTTTCGTTGTGTTCCTAATGGGTTTTATGGTGGTTGGGAGTGGACTTTGGGATTTGGAGAACATCAGGAAGGTTTAGGGTGTTTTGGGGATTGAATCCTGTTTTGTTTTTGGATTTTCTTCCAGTTTTGGGGTGATCCCATTCTTATTTGGTGTGTTTTTTGACGTTTTTTGGGGTCTCCGTTGCGTTTCGTTGGGTTTTCCATGGTCATCATGTTGAAAAATGGTAAATTGTGGGTTTTGGAGAACATCAGGTAGGTTTAGGGTGGTTTTTGGAATGGATCCGTGCTTTTGGGGGATTTTCTTCCAGTTTTGGGGTGATGCCATTCTTGTTTGGTGTGTTTTTGATGTGTTTTGGGGTCTCCGTTGGGTTCCGTTGGGTTTTCCATGGTCATTATGTTGAAAAATGGTAAATTGTGGGTTTTGGAGAACATCAGGTAGGTTTATGGGAACTTTTGGGGCAGATTCATGGTTTTTGGGGTTTTCTTCTTTTTTCTCTTCGTATCCAGTTGTTTTTTGGTGTGTTTTTGACGTGTTTTGGGGTCTCCGTTGCGTTTCGTTGGGTTTTCCATGGTCATCATGGTGAAAAATGGTAAATTGTGGGTTTTGGAGAACATCAGGTAGGTTTAGGGTGGTTTGGGGAATGGATCCGTGCTTTTTGGGGATTTTCTTCCAGTTTTGGGGGTGATGCCGTTTTTGTTTGGGGTGTTTTTGACTTGTAATGGGGTCTCCGTTGGGTTTTGTTTGGTTCTCGTTGATCGTTAAGGTAAACGGGAGTGGATTGTGGGTTTTGGAGAAGATCAGGTGAGTTTAGGGTGGTTCTGTAGAAAAATTCATAGTTCTGGGTTTTTTACTTCTGATCTAGTTCTATTTGGTGTGGTTTTGACATGTTTTGTGTTCTCCGTTGGATTTCATTGGGTTTTCCGTGGTAATCATGGTGAAAAATGGTAAATTGTGGGTTTTGGAGAACATCAGGTAGGTTTAGGGTGGTTTTTGGAATGGATCCGTGCTTTTGGGGGATTTTCTTCCAGTTTTGGGGGTGATGCCGTTCTTGTTTGGTGTGTTTTTGATGTGTTTTGGTGTCTCCGTTGGGTTCCGTTGGGTTTTCCATGGTCATCATGGTGGAAAAGGGTAAATTGTGGGTTTTGGAGAACATCAGGTAGGTATAGGGGGACTTCTGGTGTGGATCTATGGTTTTTGGAGTTTTCTTTCTTTTTTGGGGGTGATCCTGTTCTTTTTTGGGGTGTTTTTGATGTGTTTTGGGGTTTCCGTTGCATTTCGTTGTGTTCCTAATGGGTTTTATGGTGGTTGGGAGTGGACTTTGGGATTTGGAGAACATCAGGAAGGTTTAGGGTGTTTTGGGGATTGGATCCTGTTTTGTTTTTGGATTTTCTTCCAGTTTTGGGGTGATCCCGTTCTTATTTGGTGTGTTTTTGGGGTGTTTTGGGGTCTCCGTTGCGTTTCGTTGGGTTTTCCATGGTCATCATGTTGAAAAATGGTAAATTGTGGGTTTTGGAGAACATCAGGTAGGTTTATGGGGACTTTTGGGGCAGATTCATGGTTTTTGGGGTTTTCTTCTTTTTTCTCTTCGTATCCAGTTGTTTTTTGGGGTGTTTTTGACGTGTTTTGGGGTCTCCGTTGCGTTCCGTTGGGTTTTCCATGGTCATCATGTTGAAAAATGGTAAATTGTGGGTTTTGGAGAACATCAGGTAGGTTTAGGGTGGTTTTGGGAATGGATCCGTGTATTTGGGGGATTTTCTTCCAGTTTTTGGGGTGATGCCGTTCTTGTTTGGTGTGTTTTTGATGTGTTTTGGGGTCTCCGTTGGGTTCCGTTGGGTTTTCCATGGTCATCATGGTGAAAAATGGTAAATTGTGGGTTTTGGAGAACATCAGGTAGGTTTAGGGTGGTTTTGGGAATGGATCCGTGCTTTTTGGGGATTTTCTTCCAGTTTTGGGGGTGATGCCGTTTTTGTTTGGGGTGGTTTTGACTTGTAATGGGGTCTCCGTTGGGTTTTGTTTGGTTCTCGTTGGTCGTTAAGGTAAACGGGAGTGGATTGTGGGTTTTGGAGAAGATCAGGTGAGCTTAGGGTGGTTCTGTAGAAAAATTCATAGTTCTGTTTTTTTTTACTTCTGATCTAGTTCTATTTGGTGTGGTTTTGACATGTTTTGTGTTCTCCGTTGGATTTCGTTGGGTTTTCCGTGGTAATCATGGTGAAAAATGGTAAATTGTGGGTTTTGGAGAACATCAGGTAGGTTTAGGGTGGTTTTTGGAATGGATCCGTGCTTTTGGGGGATTTTCTTCCAGTTTTGGGGGTGATGCCGTTCTTGTTTGGTGTGTTTTTGATGTGTTTTGGTGTCTCCGTTGGGTTCCGTTGGGTTTTCCATGGTCATCATGGTGGAAAAGGGTAAATTGTGGGTATTGGAGAACATCAGGTAGGTATAGGGGGACTTCTGGTGTGGATCTATGGTTTTTGGAGTTTTCTTTCTTTTTTGGGGGTGATCCTGTTCTTTTTTGGGGTGTTTTTGATGTGTTTTGGGGTCTCCGGTTTCGTTGTGTTCTTGTTTGTCGTTAAGTTAAATGGGAGTGGATTGTGAGTTTTGGAGAAGATCAGGTGATATTTGGGTGGTTTGGGGGGAAATTCATAGTTTTTGGTGTTTTTTCTTTTGATCCAGATCTTTTTTTTTTTTTTTTTTTTGACATGTTTTGGGGTCTCCATTTTGTTTTGTTGATTTTCCATCGGGTTTTCTGGTGGTTGGGAGTGGATTGTACATTTAGGAGTACATCAGGTAGGTTTAAGGTTTTTTTGGGGGTTAAATCATGATTTTTCTTCTGCTCCGTTTCGCTTTTGGGGTGTTTTTGAGGTGTTTTGGGGTTTCCGTTGGGTTTCGTTGTGTTCCTAATGGGTTTTATGGTGGTTGGGAGTGGACTTTGGGATTTGGAGAACATCAGGAAGGTTTAGGGTGTTTTGGGGATTGGATCCTGTTTTGTTTTTGGATTTTCTTCCAGTTTTGGGGTGATCCCGTTCTTATTTGGTGTGTTTTTTGACGTTTTTTGGGGTCTCCGTTGCGTTTCGTTGGGTTTTCCATGGTCATCATGTTGAAAAATGGTAAATTGTGGGTTTTGGAGAACATCAGGTAGGTTTATGGGAACTTTTGGGGCAGATTCATGGTTTTTGGGGTTTTCTTCTTTTTTCTCTTCGTATCCAGTTGTTTTTTGGGGTGTTTTTGACGTGTTTTGGGGTCTCCGTTGCGTTTCGTTGGGTTTTCCATGGTCATCATGGTGAAAAATGGTAAATTGTGGGTTTTGGAGAACATCAGGTAGGTTTAGGGTGGTTTTGGGAATGGATCCGTGTATTTGGGGGATTTTCTTCCAGTTTTTGGGGTGATGCCGTTTTTGTTTGGGGTGATTTTGATGTGTTTTGGGGTCTCCGTTGGGTTTTGTTTGGTTTTCTATGGTCTTGGTGGTGGAAAAGTGTAAATTGTGGGTTTTGGAGAACATCGGGTAGGTTTCGGGTGTTTTGGGGATTGGATCCTGTTTGTTTTTTGGATTTTCTTCCAGTTTTGGGGTGATCCCGTTCTTGTTTGGGGTGTTTTTGCGGTGTTTTGGGGTCTCCGTTTTGTTTCGTTGGGTTTCCATTGGGTTTTCTGGTGGTTGCGAGTGTATTGTACATTTAGGAGTACATCAGGTAGGTTTAAGGGTTTTTTTGGGGGTTAAATCACGTTTTTTCTTCTGCTCCGTTTCGCTTTTGGGGTGTTTTTGAGGTGTTTTGGGGTTTCTGTTGCGTTTCGTTGAGTTCCTAATGGGTTTTATGGTGGTTGGGAGTGGACTTTGGGATTTGGAGAACATCAGGTAGGTTCATGGGAACTTTTGGGGCAGATTAATGGTTTTTGGGGTTTTTCTTGTGTTTTTTCTTCGTATCCGTTTGTTTTTTGTTTTTTGTTTTTTTTTTTGTTTGTTTTTTGACGTGTTTTGGGGTCTCCGTTTCGTTTTGTTGGGTTTTCCATGGTCATCATGGTGGAAAATTGTAAATTGTGGGTTTTGGAGATCATCAGGTAGGTTTAGGGTGGTTTTGGGGTGGATCTATGGTTTTTGGAGTTTTCTTTCTTTTTTGGGGGTGATCCTGTTCTTTTTTGGGGTGTTTTTTTTGTGTTTTGGGGTCTCCGGTTTCGTTGTGTTCTCGTTTGTCGTTAAGTTAAATGGGAGTGGATTGTGGGTTTTGGAGAAGATCAGGTGAGTTTAGGGTGGTTTTGGGGGGAAATTCATAGTTTGGTTTTTTTTTTTTTTCTGATCCAGTTGTTTTTTGGGATGTTTTTGAAGTGTTATGGGGTCTCCGTTTCGTTTCGTTGGGTTTTCCATGGTCATCATGGTGAAAAATGTTAAATTGTGGGTTTTGGAGAACATCAGGTAGGTTTAGGGTGGTTTTGGGAATGGATCCGTGCTTTTTGGGGATTTTCTTCCATTTTTTGGGGTGATGCCGTTCTTGTTTGGTGTGTTTTTGATGTGTTTGGGTGTCTCCGTTGGGTTCCGTTGGGTTTTCCATGGTCATCATGGTGAAAAATGGTAAATTGTGGGTTTTGGAGAACATCAGGTAGGTTTAGGGTGGTTTTGGGAATGGATCCGTGCTTTTGGGGGATTTTCTTCCAGTTTTGGGGGTGATGCCGTTCTTGTTTGGTGTGTTTTTGATGTGTTTTGGTGTCTCCGTTGGGTTCCGTTGGGTTTTCCATGGTCATCATGGTGGAAAAGGGTAAATTGTGGGTATTGGAGAACATCAGGTAGGTATAGGGGGACTTCTGGTGTGGATCTATGGTTTTTGGAGTTTTCTTTCTTTTTTGGGGGTGATCCTGTTCTTTTTTGGGGTGTTTTTGATGTGTTTTGGGATCTCTGGTTTCGTTGTGTTCTTGTTTGTCGTTAAGTTAAATGGGAGTGGATTGTGTGTTTTGGAGAAGATCAGGTGATATTTGAGTGTTTTGGGGGGAAATTCATAGTTTTTGGTGTTTTTTCTTTTGATCCAGATCTTTTTTTTTTTTTTTTTTTTTTTTTTTTTGACATGTTTTGGGGTCTCCATTTTGTTTTGTTGATTTTCCATCGGGTTTTCTGGTGGTTGGGAGTGGATTGTACATTTAGGAGTACATCTGGTAGGTTTAAGGTTTTTTTGGGGGTTAAATCATGATTTTTCTTCTGCTCCGTTTCGCTTTTGGGGTGTTTTTGAGGTGTTTTGGGGTTTCCGTTGCGTTTCGTTGTGTTCCTAATGGGTTTTATGGTGGTTGGGAGTGGACTTTGGGATTTGGAGAACATCAGGAAGGTTTAGGGTGTTTTGGGGATTGGATCCTGTTTTGTTTTTGGATTTTCTTCCAGTTTTGGGGTGATCCCGTTCTTATTTGGTGTGTTTTTTGACGTGTTTTGGGGTCTCCGTTGCGTTTCGTTGGGTTTTCCATGGTCATCATGGTGAAAAATGGTAAATTGTGGGTTTTGGAGAACATCAGGTAGGTTTATGGGAACTTTTGGGGCAGATTCATGGTTTTTGGGGTTTTCTTCTTTTTTCTCTTCGTATCCAGTTGTTTTTTGGGGTGTTTTTGACGTGTTTTGGGGTCTCCGTTGCGTTTCGTTGGGTTTTCCATGGTCATCATGTTGAAAAATGGTAAATTGTGGGTTTTGGAGAACATCAGGTAGGTTTATGGGGACTTTTGGGGCAGATTCATGGTTTTGGGGGTTTTCTTCTTTTTTCTCTTCGTATCCAGTTGTTTTTTGGGGTGTTTTTGACGTGTTTTGGGGTCTCCGTTGCGTTTCGTTGGGTTTTCCATGGTCATCATGGTGAAAAATGGTAAATTGTGGGTTTTGGAGAACATCAGGTAGGTTTAGGGTGGTTTTGGGAATGGATCCGTGTATTTGGGGGATTTTCTTCCAGTTTTTGGGGTGATGCCGTTTTTGTTTGGGGTGATTTTGATGTGTTTTGGGGTCTCCGTTGGGTTTTGTTTGGTTTTCTATGGTCTTGGTGGTGGAAAAGTGTAAATTGTGGGTTTTGGAGAACATCGGGTAGGTTTCGGGTGTTTTGGGGATTGGATCCTGTTTGTTTTTTGGATTTTCTTCCAGTTTTGGGGTGATCCCGTTCTTGTTTGGGGTGTTTTTGCGGTGTTTTGGGGTCTCCGTTTTGTTTCGTTGGGTTTCCATTGGGTTTTCTGGTGGTTGCGAGTGTATTGTACATTTAGGAGTACATCAGGTAGGTTTAAGGGTTTTTTTGGGGGTTAAATCACGTTTTTTCTTCTGCTCCGTTTCGCTTTTGGGGTGTTTTTGAGGTGTTTTGGGGTTTCTGTTGCGTTTCGTTGAGTTCCTAATGGGTTTTATGGTGGTTGGGAGTGGACTTTGGGATTTGGAGAACATCAGGTAGGTTCATGGGAACTTTTGGGGCAGATTAATGGTTTTTGGGGTTTTTCTTGTGTTTTTTCTTCGTATCCGTTTGTTTTTTGTTTTTTGTTTTTTTTTTTGTTTGTTTTTTGACGTGTTTTGGGGTCTCCGTTTCGTTTTGTTGGGTTTTCCATGGTCATCATGGTGGAAAATTGTAAATTGTGGGTTTTGGAGATCATCAGGTAGGTTTAGGGTGGTTTTGGGGTGGATCTATGGTTTTTGGAGTTTTCTTTCTTTTTTGGGGGTGATCCTGTTCTTTTTTGGGGTGTTTTTTTTGTGTTTTGGGGTCTCCGGTTTCGTTGTGTTCTCGTTTGTCGTTAAGTTAAATGGGAGTGGATTGTGGGTTTTGGAGAAGATCAGGTGAGTTTAGGGTGGTTTTGGGGGGAAATTCATAGTTTGGTTTTTTTTTTTTTTCTGATCCAGTTGTTTTTTGGGATGTTTTTGAAGTGTTATGGGGTCTCCGTTTCGTTTCGTTGGGTTTTCCATGGTCATCATGGTGAAAAATGTTAAATTGTGGGTTTTGGAGAACATCAGGTAGGTTTAGGGTGGTTTTGGGAATGGATCCGTGCTTTTTGGGGATTTTCTTCCATTTTTGGGGTGATGCCGTTCTTGTTTGGTGTGTTTTTGATGTGTTTGGGTGTCTCCGTTGGGTTCCGTTGGGTTTTCCATGGTCATCATGGTGAAAAATGGTAAATTGTGGGTTTTGGAGAACATCAGGTAGGTTTAGGGTGGTTTTGGGAATGGATCCGTGCTTTTTGGGGATTTTCTTCCAGTTTTGGGGGTGATGCCGTTTTTGTTTGGGGTGGTTTTGACTTGTAATGGGGTCTCCGTTGGGTTTTGTTTGGTTCTCGTTGGTCGTTAAGGTAAACGGGAGTGGATTGTGGGTTTTGGAGAAGATCAGGTGAGTTTAGGGTGGTTCTGTAGAAAAATTCATAGTTCTGGGTTTTTTACTTCTGATCTAGTTCTATTTGGTGTGGTTTTGACATGTTTTGTGTTCTCCGTTGGATTTCGTTGGGTTTTCCGCGGTAATCATGGTGAAAAATGGTAAATTGTGGGTTTTGGAGAACATCAGGTAGGTTTAGGGTGGTTTTTGGAATGGATCCGTGCTTTTGGGGGATTTTCTTCCAGTTTTGGGGGTGATGCCGTTCTTGTTTGGTGTGTTTTTGATGTGTTTTGGTGTCTCCGTTGGGTTCCGTTGGGTTTTCCATGGTCATCATGGTGGAAAAGGGTAAATTGTGGGTATTGGAGAACATCAGGTAGGTATAGGGGGACTTCTGGTGTGGATCTATGGTTTTTGGAGTTTTCTTTCTTTTTTGGGGGTGATCCTGTTCTTTTTTGGGGTGTTTTTGATGTGTTTTGGGATCTCTGGTTTCGTTGTGTTCTTGTTTGTCGTTAAGTTAAATGGGAGTGGATTGTGTGTTTTGGAGAAGATCAGGTGATATTTGAGTGTTTTGGGGGGAAATTCATAGTTTTTGGTGTTTTTTCTTTTGATCCAGATCTTTTTTTTTTTTTTTTTTTTTTTTTTTTTTTGACATGTTTTGGGGTCTCCATTTTGTTTTGTTGATTTTCCATCGGGTTTTCTGGTGGTTGGGAGTGGATTGTACATTTAGGAGTACATCTGGTAGGTTTAAGGTTTTTTTGGGGGTTAAATCATGATTTTTCTTCTGCTCCGTTTCGCTTTTGGGGTGTTTTTGAGGTGTTTTGGGGTTTCCGTTGGGTTTCGTTGTGTTCCTAATGGGTTTTATGGTGGTTGGGAGTGGACTTTGGGATTTGGAGAACATCAGGAAGGTTTAGGGTGTTTTGGGGATTGGATCCTGTTTTGTTTTTGGATTTTCTTCCAGTTTTGGGGTGATCCCGTTCTTATTTGGTGTGTTTTTTGACGTGTTTTGGGGTCTCCGTTGCGTTTCGTTGGGTTTTCCATGGTCATCATGGTGAAAAATGGTAAATTGTGGGTTTTGGAGAACATCAGGTAGGTTTATGGGAACTTTTGGGGCAGATTCATGGTTTTTGGGGTTTTCTTCTTTTTTCTCTTCGTATCCAGTTGTTTTTTGGGGTGTTTTTGACCTGTTTTGGGGTCTCCGTTGCGTTTCGTTGGGTTTTCCATGGTCATCATGGTGAAAAATGGTAAATTGTGGGTTTTGGAGAACATCAAGTAGGTTTAGGGTGGTTTTGGGAATGGATCCGTGTTTTTTGGGGATTTTCTTCCAGTTTTGGGGGTGATGCCGTTTTTGTTTGGGGTGTTTTTGACTTGTAATGGGGTCTCCGTTGGGTTTTGTTTGGTTCTCGTTGGTCGTTAAGGTAAACGGGAGTGGATTGTGGGTTTTGGAGAAGATCAGGTGAGTTTAGGGTGGTTCTGTAGAAAAATTCATAGTTCTGGGTTTTTTACTTCTGATCTAGTTCTTTTTTGGTGTGGTTTTGACATGTTTTGTGTTCTCCGTTGGATTTCGTTGGGTTTTCCGTGTTCATCATGGTGAAAAATGGTAGATTGTGGGTTTTGGAGAACATCAGGTAGGTTTAGGGTGGTTTTGGGGTGGATCTATGGTTTTTGGAGTTTTCTTTCTTTTTTGGGGGTGATCCTGTTCTTTTTTGGGGTGTTTTTGATGTGTTTTGGGGTCTCCGGTTTCGTTGTGTTCTCGTTTGTCGTTCAGTTAAATGGGAGTGGATTGTGGGTTTTGGAGAAGATCAGGTGAGTTTAGGGTGGTTTTGGGGGGAAATTCATAGTTTTTGTTTTATTTTTTCTTCTGATCCAGTGGTTTTTTGGGATGTTTTTGAAGTGTTTTGGGGTCTCTGTTGCGTTTCGTTGAGTTCCTAATGGGTTTTCTGGTGTTTGGGAGTGGATTGTACATTTAGGAGTACATCAGGTAGGTTTAAGTGTTTTTTGGGAGTTCAATCACGTTTTTTCTTCTGATCCAATTCGCTTTTGGGGAGTTTTTGACGTGTTTGGGGGTCTCCGTTGCGTTTCGTTGGGTTTTCCGTGGTCATGATGGTGGAAAAATGAAAATTGTGGGTTTTGGAGAACATCAGGTAGGTTTATGGGAACTTTTGGGGCAGATTCATGGTTTTTGGGGTTTTCTTCTGTTTTTTTCTTCTTATCCAGTTGTTTTTAGGGGTGTTTTTGACGTGTTTTGGGGTTTTCGTTGCGTTCCGTTGGGTTTTCCATGGTCATCATGTTGAAAAATGGTAAATTGTGGGTTTTGGAGGACATCAGGTAGGTTTAGGGTGGTTTTTGGAATGGATCCGTGCTTTTTGGGGATTTTCTTCCAGTTTTGGGGGTGATGCCGTTTTTGTTTGGGGTGGTTTTGACTCTTAATGGGGTCTCCGTTGGGTTTTGTTTGGTTCTCGTTGGTCGTTAAGGTAAACGGGAGTGGATTGTGGGTTTTGGAGAAGATCAGGTGAGTTTAGGGTGGTTCTGTAGAAAAAATCATAGTTCTGGGTTTTTTACTTCTGATCTAGTTCTATTTGGTGTGGTTTTGACATGTTTTGTGTTCTCCGTTGGATTTCGTTGGGTTTTCCGCGGTAATCATGGTGAAAAATGGTAAATTGTGGGTTTTGGAGAACATCAGGTAGGTTTAGGGTGGTTTTTGGAATGGATCCGTGCTTTTGGGGGATTTTCTTCCAGTTTTGGGGGTGATGCCGTTCTTGTTTGCTGTGTTTTTGATGTGTTTTGGTGTCTCCGTTGGGTTCCGTTGGGTTTTCCATGGTCATCATGGTGGAAAAGGGTAAATTGTGGGTATTGGAGAACATCAGGTAGGTATAGGGGGACTTCTGGTGTGGATCTATGGTTTTTGGAGTTTTCTTTCTTTTTTGGGGGTGATCCTGTTCTTTTTTGGGGTGTTTTTGATGTGTTTTGGGGTTTCCGTTGTGTTTCGTTGTGTTCCTAATGGGTTTTATGGTGGTTGGGAGTGGACTTTGGGATTTGGAGAACATCAGGAAGGTTTAGGGTGTTTTGGGGATTGGATCCTGTTTTGTTTTTGGATTTTCTTCCAGTTTGGGGGTGATCCCGTTCTTATTTGGTGTGTTTTTGACGTGTTTTGGGGTCTCCGTTGCGTTTCGTTGGGTTTTCCATGGTCATCATGTTGAAAAATGGTAAATTGTGGGTTTTGGAGAACATCAGGTAGGTTTATGGGGACTTTTGGGGCAGATTCATGGTTTTTGGGGTTTTCTTCTTTTTTCTCTTCGTATCCAGTTGTTTTTTGGGGTGTTTTTGACGTGTTTTGGGGTCTCCGTTGCGTTTCGTTGGGTTTTCCATGGTCATCATGGTGAAAAATGGTAAATTGTGGGTTTTGGAGAACATCAGGTAGGTTTAGGGTGGTTTGGGGAATGGATCCGTGCTTTTTGGGGATTTTCTTCCAGTTTTTGGGATGATGCCGTTTTTGTTTGGGGTGATTTTGAGGTGTTTTGGGGTCTCCGTTGGGTTTTGTTTGGTTTTCTATGGTCTTGGTGGTGGAAAAGTGTAAATTGTGGGTTTTGGAGAACATCGGGTAGGTTTCGGGTGTTTTTGGGATTGGATCCTGTTTGTTGTTTGGATTTTCTTCCAGTTTTGGGGTGATCCCGTTCTTATTTGGGGTGTTTTTGACTTGTTTTGGTGTCTCCGTTGGGTTTTGTTTGGTTCTCGTAGGTCGTTATGGTAAATGGTAGTGGACTGTGGTTTTGAAGACGATCAGGTGAGTTTAGGGTGGTTTTGGGGGGAAATTGATTGTTTTTGTTTTCTTTTTTTGTCTTCTGATCCAGTTTATTTTTAGGGTGTTTTTAACGTTTTTTGGGGTTTCCGTTGCGTTTCGTTTAGTTCCTAATGTGTTTTGTGGTGGTTGGGAGTTAACTGTGGGATTTGGAGAACATCAGGTAGGTTTAGGGTGGTTTTGTGGTGGTTCTATTGTTTTGGGGGATTTTCTTCCAGTTTTGGGTGTGATCCTGTTCTTTATTGGGGTGTTTTTGAGGTGTTTTGAGGTTTCCGTTGGGTTTCGTTGGGTCTTCCGTGGTAATCATGGTGAAAAAGTGTAAATTGTGGGTTTTGGAGAACATCAGGTAGGTTTAGGGATGGTTTTGGGGACGATCTATGGCATTTGGCTTTTTCTTCTGTTTTTTGGGGGGTGATCCCGTTCTTTTTCGGGGTGTTTTTGACGTGTTTTGGGGTCTCCGTTGGGTTTCAGGAGGGTTCTTGTTGGTCATGATGGTGGAAAAATGGTAAATTGTGGGTTTTGGAGAACATCAGGTAGGTTTATTGGGACTTTTGGGGCAGATTCATGGTTTTGGGGGTTTTCTTCTGTTTTTTCTTCTGATCCAGTTGTTTTTTGGGGTGTTTTTGACGTGTTTTAGGGTCTCCGTTGCGTTTCGTTGAGTTCCTAATGAGTTTTATGGTGCTAATGAGTTTTTATGATGCCGTTCTCGTTTGGGGTGTTTTTAAAGTGTTTTGGGTTCTCCGTTGGGTTTTGTTTGGTTCTCGTTGGTCGTTAAGGTAAACGGGAGTGGATTGTGGGTTTTGGAGAAGATCAGGTGAGTTTAGGGTGGTTCTGTAGAAAAATTCATAGTTCTGGGTTTTTTACTTCTGATCTAGTTCTATTTGGTGTGGTTTTGACATGTTTTGTGTTCTCCGTTGGATTTCGTTGGGTTTTCCGCGGTAATCATGGTGAAAAATGGTAAATTGTGGGTTTTGGAGAACATCAGGTAGGTTTAGGGTGGTTTTTGGAATGGATCCGTGCTTTTGGGGGATTTTCTTCCAGTTTTGGGGGTGATGCCGTTCTTGTTTGGTGTGTTTTTGATGTGTTTTGGTGTCTCCGTTGGGTTCCGTTGGGTTTTCCATGGTCATCATGGTGGAAAAGGGTAAATTGTGGGTATTGGAGAACATCAGGTAGGTATAGGGGGACTTCTGGTGTGGATCTATGGTTTTTGGAGTTTTCTTTCTTTTTTGGGGGTGATCCTGTTCTTTTTTGGGGTGTTTTTGATGTGTTTTGGGGTTTCCGTTGCATTTCGTTGTGTTCCTAATGGGTTTTATGGTGGTTGGGAGTGGACTTTGGGATTTGGAGAACATCAGGAAGGTTTAGGGTGTTTTGGGGATTGGATCCTGTTTTGTTTTTGGATTTTCTTCCAGTTTTGGGGTGATCCCGTTCTTATTTGGTGTGTTTTTGGGGTGTTTTGGGGTCTCCGTTGCGTTTCGTTGGGTTTTCCATGGTCATCATGTTGAAAAATGGTAAATTGTGGGTTTTGGAGAACATCAGGTAGGTTTATGGGGACTTTTGGGGCAGATTCATGGTTTTTGGGGTTTTCTTCTTTTTTCTCTTCGTATCCAGTTGTTTTTTGGGGTGTTTTTGACGTGTTTTGGGGTCTCCGTTGCGTTTCGTTGGGTTTTCCATGGTCATCATGGTGAAAAATGGTAAATTGTGGGTTTTGGAGAACATCAGGTAGGTTTAGGGTGGTTTGGGGAATGGATCCGTGCTTTTTGGGGATTTTCTTCCAGTTTTTGGGATGATGCCGTTTTTGTTTGGGGTGATTTTGAGGTGTTTTGGGGTCTCCGTTGGGTTTTGTTTGGTTTTCTATGGTCTTGGTGGTGGAAAAGTGTAAATTGTGGGTTTTGGAGAACATCGGGTAGGTTTCGGGTGTTTTTGGGATTGGATCCTGTTTGTTGTTTGGATTTTCTTCCAGTTTTGGGGTGATCCCGTTCTTGTTTGGCGTGTTTTTGACTTGTTTTGTTGTCTCCGTTGGGTTTTGTTTGGTTCTCGTAGGTCGTTATGGTAAATGGTAGTGGACTGTGGTTTTGAAGACGATCAGGTGAGTTTAGGGTGGTTTTGGGGGGAAATTGATTGTTTTTGTTTTCTTTTTTTGTCTTCTGATCCAGTTTATTTTTAGGGTGTTTTTAACGTTTTTTGGGGTTTCCGTTGCGTTTCGTTTAGTTCCTAATGTGTTTTGTGGTGGTTGGGAGTTAACTGTGGGATTTGGAGAACATCAGGTAGGTTTAGGGTGGTTTTGTGGTGGTTCTATTGTTTTGGGGGATTTTCTTCCAGTTTTGGGTGTGATCCTGTTCTTTATTGGGGTGTTTTTGAGGTGTTTTGAGGTTTCCGTTGGGTTTCGTTGGGTCTTCCGTGGTAATCATGGTGAAAAAGTGTAAATTGTGGGTTTTGGAGAACATCAGGTAGGTTTAGGGATGGTTTTGGGGACGATCTATGGCATTTGGCTTTTTCTTCTGTTTTTTGGGGGGTGATCCCGTTCTTTTTCGGGGTGTTTTTGACGTGTTTTGGGGTCTCCGTTGGGTTTCAGGAGGGTTCTTGTTGGTCATGATGGTGGAAAAATGGTAAATTGTGGGTTTTGGAGAACATCAGGTAGGTTTATTGGGACTTTTGGGGCAGATTCATGGTTTTGGGGGTTTTCTTCTGTTTTTTCTTCTGATCCAGTTGTTTTTTGGGGTGTTTTTGACGTGTTTTAGGGTCTCCGTTGCGTTTCGTTGAGTTCCTAATGAGTTTTATGGTGCTAATGAGTTTTTATGATGCCGTTCTTGTTTGGGGTGTTTTTAAAGTGTTTTGGGTTCTCCGTTGGGTTTTGTTTGGTTCTCGTTGGTCGTTAAGGTAAACGGGAGTGGATTGTGGGTTTTGGAGAAGATCAGGTGAGTTTAGGGTGGTTCTGTAGAAAAATTCATAGTTCTGGGTTTTTTACTTCTGATCTAGTTCTATTTGGTGTGGTTTTGACATGTTTTGTGTTCTCCGTTGGATTTCGTTGGGTTTTCCGTGGTAATCATGGTGAAAAATGGTAAATTGTGGGTTTTGGAGAACATCAGGTAGGTTTAGGGTGGTTTTTGGAATGGATCCGTGCTTTTGGGGGATTTTCTTCCAGTTTTGGGGGTGATGCCGTTCTTGTTTGGTGTGTTTTTGATGTGTTTTGGTGTCTCCGTTGGGTTCCGTTGGGTTTTCCATGGTCATCATGGTGGAAAAGGGTAAATTGTGGGTATTGGAGAACATCAGGTAGGTATAGGGGGACTTCTGGTGTGGATCTATGGTTTTTGGAGTTTTCTTTCTTTTTTGGGGGTGATCCTGTTCTTTTTTGGGGTGTTTTTGATGTGTTTTGGGGTTTCCGTTGCGTTTCGTTGTGTTCCTAATGGGTTTTATGGTGGTTGGGAGTGGACTTTGGGATTTGGAGAACATCAGGAAGGTTTAGGGTGTTTTGGGGATTGGATCCTGTTTTGTTTTTGGATTTTCTTCCAGTTTTGGGGTGATCCCGTTCTTATTTGGTGTGTTTTTGACGTGTTTTGGGGTCTCCGTTGCGTTTCGTTGGGTTTTCCATGGTCATCATGTTGAAAAATGGTAAATTGTGGGTTTTGGAGAACATCAGGTAGGTTTATGGGGACTTTTGGGGCAGATTCATGGTTTTGGGGGTTTTCTTCTTTTTTCTCTTCGTATCCAGTTGTTTTTTGGGGTGTTTTTGACGTGTTTTGGGGTCTCCGTTGCGTTTCGTTGGGTTTTCCATGGTCATCATGGTGAAAAATGGTAAATTGTGGGTTTTGGAGAACATCAGGTAGGTTTAGGGTGGTTTTGGGAATGGATCCGTGCTTTTTGGGGATTTTCTTCCAGTTTTTGGGGTGATGCCGTTTTTGTTTGGGGTGATTTTGAGGTGTTTTGGGGTCTCCGTTGGGTTTTGTTTGGTTTTCTATGGTCTTGGTGGTGGAAAAGTGTAAATTGTGGGTTTTGGAGAACATCGGGTAGGTTTCGGGTGTTTTGGGGATTGGATCCTGTTTGTTTTTTGGATTTTCTTCCAGTTTTCGGGTGATCCCGTTCTTGTTTGGGGTGTTTTTGCGGTGTTTTGGGGTCTTCGTTTTGTTTCGTTGGGTTTTCATTGGGTTTTCTGGTGGTTGCGAGTGTATTGTACATTTAGGAGTACATCAGGTAGGTTTAAGGGTTTTTTTGGGGGTTAAATCACGTTTTTTCTTCTGCTCCGTTTCGCTTTTGGGGTGTTTTTGAGGTGTTTTTGGGTTTCCGTTTCGTTTCGTTGAGTTCCTAATGGGTTTTATGGTGGTTGGGAGTGGACTTTGGGATTTGGAGAACATCAGGTAGGTTCATGGGAACTTTTGGGGCAGATTCATGGTTTTTGGGGTTTTTCTTCTGTTTTTTCTTCGTATCCGGTTGTTTTTTGTTTTTCTTTTTTTTTTTTTTATGTGTTTTGGGGTCTCCGTTTCGTTTCGTTGGGTTTTCCATGGTCATCATGGTGGAAAATTGTAAATTGTGGGTTTTGGAGATCATCAGGTAGGTTTAGGGTGGTTTTGGGGTGGATCTATGGTTTTTGGAGTTTTCTTTCTTTTTTGGGGGTGATCCTGTTCTTTTTTGGGGTGTTTTTTTTGTGTTTTGGGGTCTCCGGTTTCGTTGTGTTCTCGTTTGTCGTTAAGTTAAATGGGAGTGGATTGTGGGTTTTGGAGAAGATCAGGTGAGTTTAGGGTGGTTTGGGGGGGAAATTCATAGTTTTTGTTTTAGTTTTTTTTTCTGATCCTGTTGTTTTTTGAAATGTTTTTGAAGTGTTTTGGGGTCTCCGTTGCGTTTCTTTGGGTTTTCCATGGTCATCATGGTGAAAAATGGTAAATTGTGGGTTTTGGAGAACATCAGGTAGGTTTAGGGTGGTTTTGGGAATGGATCCGTGCTTTTTGGGGATTTTCTTCCATTTTTTGGGGTGATGCCGTTCTTGTTTGGTGTGTTTTTGATGTGTTTTGGGGTCTCCGTTGGGTTCCGTTGGGTTTTCCATGGTCATCATGGTGAAAAATGGTAAATTGTGGGTTTTGGAGAACATCAGGTAGGTTTAGGGTGGTTTTGGGAATGGATCCGTGCTTTTTGGGGATTTTCTTCCAGTTTTGGGGGTGATGCCGTTTTTGTTTGGGGTGTTTTTGACTTGTAATGGGGTCTCCGTTGGGTTTTGTTTGGTTCTCGTTGGTCGTTAAGGTAAACGGGAGTGGATTGTGGGTTTTGGAGAAGATCAGGTGAGTTTAGGGTGGTTCTGTAGAAAAATTCATAGTTCTGGGTTTTTTACTTCTGATCTAGTTCTATTTGGTGTGGTTTTGACATGTTTTGTGTTCTCCGATGGATTTTGTTGGGTTGTCCGTGGTAATCATGGTGAAAAATGGTAAATTGTGGGTTTTGGAGAACATCAGGTAGGTTTAGGGTGGTTTTTGGAATGGATCCGTGCTTTTGGGGGATTTTCTTCCAGTTTTGGGGGTGATGCCGTTCTTGTTTGGTGTGTTTTTGATGTGTTTTGGTGTCTCCGTTGGGTTCCGTTGGGTTTTCCATGGTCATCATGGTGGAAAAGGGTAAATTGTGGGTATTGGAGAACATCAGGTAGGTATAGGGGGACTTCTGGTGTGGATCTATGGTTTTTGGAGTTTTCTTTCTTTTTTGGGGGTGATCCTGTTCTTTTTTGGGGTGTTTTTGATGTGTTTTGGGGTTTCCGTTGCGTTTCGTTGTGTTCCTAATGGGTTTTATGGTGGTTGGGAGTGGACTTTGGGATTTGGAGAACATCAGGAAGGTTTAGGGTGTTTTGGGGATTGGATCCTGTTTTGTTTTTGGATTTTCTTCCAGTTTTGGGGTGATCCCGTTCTTATTTGGTGTGTTTTTGACGTGTTTTGGGGTCTCCGTTGCGTTTCGTTGGGTTTTCCATGGTCATCATGTTGAAAAATGGTAAATTGTGGGTTTTGGAGAACATCAGGTAGGTTTATGGGGACTTTTGGGGCAGATTCATGGTTTTTGGGGTTTTCTTCTTTTTTCTCTTCGTATCCAGTTGTTTTTTGGGGTGTTTTTGACGTGTTTTGGGGTCTCCGTTGCGTTTCGTTGGGTTTTCCATGGTCATCATGGTGAAAAATGGTAAATTGTGGATTTTGGAGAACATCAGGTAGGTTTAGGGTGGTTTTGGGAATGGATCCGTGCTTTTTGGGGATTTTCTTCCAGTTTTTGGGATGATGCCGTTTTTGTTTGGGGTGATTTTGAGGTGTTTTGGGGTCTCCGTTGGGTTTTGTTTGGTTTTCTATGGTCTTGGTGGTGGAAAAGTGTAAATTGTGGGTTTTGGAGAACATCGGGTAGGTTTCGGGTGTTTTTGGGATTGGATCCTGTTTGTTTTTTGGATTTTCTTCCAGTTTTGGGGTGATCCCGTTCTTATTTGGGGTGTTTTTGACTTGTTTTGGTGTCTCCGTTGGGTTTTGTTTGGTTCTCGTAGGTCGTTATGGTAAATGGTAGTGGACTGTGGTTTTGAAGACGATCAGGTGAGTTTAGGGTGGTTTTGGGGGGAAATTGATTGTTTTTGTTTTCTTTTTTTGTCTTCTGATCCAGTTTATTTTTAGGGTGTTTTTAACGTTTTTTGGGGTTTCCGTTGCGTTTCGTTTAGTTCCTAATGTGTTTTGTGGTGGTTGGGAGTTAACTGTGGGATTTGGAGAACATCAGGTAGGTTTAGGGTGGTTTTGTGGTGGTTCTATTGTTTTGGGGGATTTTCTTCCAGTTTTGGGTGTGATCCTGTTCTTTATTGGGGTGTTTTTGAGGTGTTTTGAGGTTTCCGTTGGGTTTCGTTGGGTCTTCCGTGGTAATCATGGTGAAAAAGTGTAAATTGTGGGTTTTGGAGAACATCAGGTAGGTTTAGGGATGGTTTTGGGGACGATCTATGGCATTTGGCTTTTTCTTCTGTTTTTTGGGGGGTGATCCCGTTCTTTTTCGGGGTGTTTTTGACGTGTTTTGGGGTCTCCGTTGGGTTTCAGGAGGGTTCTTGTTGGTCATGATGGTGGAAAAATGGTAAATTGTGGGTTTTGGAGAACATCAGGTAGGTTTATTGGGACTTTTGGGGCAGATTCATGGTTTTGGGGGTTTTCTTCTGTTTTTTCTTCTGATCCAGTTGTTTTTTGGGGTGTTTTTGACGTGTTTTAGGGTCTCCGTTGCGTTTCGTTGAGTTCCTAATGAGTTTTATGGTGCTAATGAGTTTTTATGATGCCGTTCTTGTTTGGGGTGTTTTTAAAGTGTTTTGGGTTCTCCGTTGGGTTTTGTTTGGTTCTCGTTGGTCGTTAAGGTAAACGGGAGTGGATTGTGGGTTTTGGAGAAGATCAGGTGAGTTTAGGGTGGTTCTGTAGAAAAATTCATAGTTCTGGGTTTTTTACTTCTGATCTAGTTCTATTTGGTGTGGTTTTGACATGTTTTGTGTTCTCCGTTGGATTTCGTTGGGTTTTCCGCAGTAATCATGGTGAAAAATGGTAAATTGTGGGTTTTGGAGAACATCAGGTAGGTTTAGGGTGGTTTTTGGAATGGATCCGTGCTTTTGGGGGATTTTCTTCCAGTTTTGGGGGTGATGCCGTTCTTGTTTGGTGTGTTTTTGATGTGTTTTGGTGTCTCCGTTGGGTTCCGTTGGGTTTTCCATGGTCATCATGGTGGAAAAGGGTAAATTGTGGGTATTGGAGAACATCAGGTAGGTATAGGGGGACTTCTGGTGTGGATCTATGGTTTTTGGAGTTTTCTTTCTTTTTTGGGGGTGATCCTGTTCTTTTTTGGGGTGTTTTTGATGTGTTTTGGGGTTTCCGTTGCATTTCGTTGTGTTCCTAATGGGTTTTATGGTGGTTGGGAGTGGACTTTGGGATTTGGAGAACATCAGGAAGGTTTAGGGTGTTTTGGGGATTGGATCCTGTTTTGTTTTTGGATTTTCTTCCAGTTTTGGGGTGATCCCGTTCTTATTTGGTGTGTTTTTGGGGTGTTTTGGGGTCTCCGTTGCGTTTCGTTGGGTTTTCCATGGTCATCATGTTGAAAAATGGTAAATTGTGGGTTTTGGAGAACATCAGGTAGGTTTATGGGGACTTTTGGGGCAGATTCATGGTTTTTGGGGTTTTCTTCTTTTTTCTCTTCGTATCCAGTTGTTTTTTGGGGTGTTTTTGACGTGTTTTGGGGTCTCCGTTGCGTTTCGTTGGGTTTTCCATGGTCATCATGGTGAAAAATGGTAAATTGTGGGTTTTGGAGAACATCAGGTAGGTTTAGGGTGGTTTGGGGAATGGATCCGTGCTTTTTGGGGATTTTCTTCCAGTTTTTGGGATGATGCCGTTTTTGTTTGGGGTGATTTTGAGGTGTTTTGGGGTCTCCGTTGGGTTTTGTTTGGTTTTCTATGGTCTTGGTGGTGGAAAAGTGTAAATTGTGGGTTTTGGAGAACATCGGGTAGGTTTCGGGTGTTTTTGGGATTGGATCCTGTTTGTTGTTTGGATTTTCTTCCAGTTTTGGGGTGATCCCGTTCTTGTTTGGCGTGTTTTTGACTTGTTTTGTTGTCTCCGTTGGGTTTTGTTTGGTTCTCGTAGGTCGTTATGGTAAATGGTAGTGGACTGTGGTTTTGAAGACGATCAGGTGAGTTTAGGGTGGTTTTGGGGGGAAATTGATTGTTTTTGTTTTCTTTTTTTGTCTTCTGATCCAGTTTATTTTTAGGGTGTTTTTAACGTTTTTTGGGGTTTCCGTTGCGTTTCGTTTAGTTCCTAATGTGTTTTGTGGTGGTTGGGAGTTAACTGTGGGATTTGGAGAACATCAGGTAGGTTTAGGGTGGTTTTGTGGTGGTTCTATTGTTTTGGGGGATTTTCTTCCAGTTTTGGGTGTGATCCTGTTCTTTATTGGGGTGTTTTTGAGGTGTTTTGAGGTTTCCGTTGGGTTTCGTTGGGTCTTCCGTGGTAATCATGGTGAAAAAGTGTAAATTGTGGGTTTTGGAGAACATCAGGTAGGTTTAGGGATGGTTTTGGGGACGATCTATGGCATTTGGCTTTTTCTTCTGTTTTTTGGGGGGTGATCCCGTTCTTTTTCGGGGTGTTTTTGACGTGTTTTGGGGTCTCCGTTGGGTTTCAGGAGGGTTCTTGTTGGTCATGATGGTGGAAAAATGGTAAATTGTGGGTTTTGGAGAACATCAGGTAGGTTTATTGGGACTTTTGGGGCAGATTCATGGTTTTGGGGGTTTTCTTCTGTTTTTTCTTCTGATCCAGTTGTTTTTTGGGGTGTTTTTGACGTGTTTTAGGGTCTCCGTTGCGTTTCGTTGAGTTCCTAATGAGTTTTATGGTGCTAATGAGTTTTTATGATGCCGTTCTTGTTTGGGGTGTTTTTAAAGTGTTTTGGGTTCTCCGTTGGGTTTTGTTTGGTTCTCGTTGGTCGTTAAGGTAAACGGGAGTGGATTGTGGGTTTTGGAGAAGATCAGGTGAGTTTAGGGTGGTTCTGTAGAAAAATTCATAGTTCTGGGTTTTTTACTTCTGATCTAGTTCTATTTGGTGTGGTTTTGACATGTTTTGTGTTCTCCGTTGGATTTCGTTGGGTTTTCCGTGGTAATCATGGTGAAAAATGGTAAATTGTGGGTTTTGGAGAACATCAGGTAGGTTTAGGGTGGTTTTTGGAATGGATCCGTGCTTTTGGGGGATTTTCTTCCAGTTTTGGGGGTGATGCCGTTCTTGTTTGGTGTGTTTTTGATGTGTTTTGGTGTCTCCGTTGGGTTCCGTTGGGTTTTCCATGGTCATCATGGTGGAAAAGGGTAAATTGTGGGTATTGGAGAACATCAGGTAGGTATAGGGGGACTTCTGGTGTGGATCTATGGTTTTTGGAGTTTTCTTTCTTTTTTGGGGGTGATCCTGTTCTTTTTTGGGGTGTTTTTGATGTGTTTTGGGGTTTCCGTTGCGTTTCGTTGTGTTCCTAATGGGTTTTATGGTGGTTGGGAGTGGACTTTGGGATTTGGAGAACATCAGGAAGGTTTAGGGTGTTTTGGGGATTGGATCCTGTTTTGTTTTTGGATTTTCTTCCAGTTTTGGGGTGATCCCGTTCTTATTTGGTGTGTTTTTGACGTGTTTTGGGGTCTCCGTTGCGTTTCGTTGGGTTTTCCATGGTCATCATGTTGAAAAATGGTAAATTGTGGGTTTTGGAGAACATCAGGTAGGTTTATGGGGACTTTTGGGGCAGATTCATGGTTTTGGGGGTTTTCTTCTTTTTTCTCTTCGTATCCAGTTGTTTTTTGGGGTGTTTTTGACGTGTTTTGGGGTCTCCGTTGCGTTTCGTTGGGTTTTCCATGGTCATCATGGTGAAAAATGGTAAATTGTGGGTTTTGGAGAACATCAGGTAGGTTTAGGGTGGTTTTGGGAATGGATCCGTGCTTTTTGGGGATTTTCTTCCAGTTTTTGGGGTGATGCCGTTTTTGTTTGGGGTGATTTTGAGGTGTTTTGGGGTCTCCGTTGGGTTTTGTTTGGTTTTCTATGGTCTTGGTGGTGGAAAAGTGTAAATTGTGGGTTTTGGAGAACATCGGGTAGGTTTCGGGTGTTTTGGGGATTGGATCCTGTTTGTTTTTTGGATTTTCTTCCAGTTTTCGGGTGATCCCGTTCTTGTTTGGGGTGTTTTTGCGGTGTTTTGGGGTCTTCGTTTTGTTTCGTTGGGTTTTCATTGGGTTTTCTGGTGGTTGCGAGTGTATTGTACATTTAGGAGTACATCAGGTAGGTTTAAGGGTTTTTTTGGGGGTTAAATCACGTTTTTTCTTCTGCTCCGTTTCGCTTTTGGGGTGTTTTTGAGGTGTTTTTGGGTTTCCGTTTCGTTTCGTTGAGTTCCTAATGGGTTTTATGGTGGTTGGGAGTGGACTTTGGGATTTGGAGAACATCAGGTAGGTTCATGGGAACTTTTGGGGCAGATTCATGGTTTTTGGGGTTTTTCTTCTGTTTTTTCTTCGTATCCGGTTGTTTTTTGTTTTTCTTTTTTTTTTTTTTATGTGTTTTGGGGTCTCCGTTTCGTTTCGTTGGGTTTTCCATGGTCATCATGGTGGAAAATTGTAAATTGTGGGTTTTGGAGATCATCAGGTAGGTTTAGGGTGGTTTTGGGGTGGATCTATGGTTTTTGGAGTTTTCTTTCTTTTTTGGGGGTGATCCTGTTCTTTTTTGGGGTGTTTTTTTTGTGTTTTGGGGTCTCCGGTTTCGTTGTGTTCTCGTTTGTCGTTAAGTTAAATGGGAGTGGATTGTGGGTTTTGGAGAAGATCAGGTGAGTTTAGGGTGGTTTGGGGGGGAAATTCATAGTTTTTGTTTTAGTTTTTTTTTCTGATCCTGTTGTTTTTTGAAATGTTTTTGAAGTGTTTTGGGGTCTCCGTTGCGTTTCTTTGGGTTTTCCATGGTCATCATGGTGAAAAATGGTAAATTGTGGGTTTTGGAGAACATCAGGTAGGTTTAGGGTGGTTTTGGGAATGGATCCGTGCTTTTTGGGGATTTTCTTCCATTTTTTGGGGTGATGCCGTTCTTGTTTGGTGTGTTTTTGATGTGTTTTGGGGTCTCCGTTGGGTTCCGTTGGGTTTTCCATGGTCATCATGGTGAAAAATGGTAAATTGTGGGTTTTGGAGAACATCAGGTAGGTTTAGGGTGGTTTTGGGAATGGATCCGTGCTTTTTGGGGATTTTCTTCCAGTTTTGGGGGTGATGCCGTTTTTGTTTGGGGTGTTTTTGACTTGTAATGGGGTCTCCGTTGGGTTTTGTTTGGTTCTCGTTGGTCGTTAAGGTAAACGGGAGTGGATTGTGGGTTTTGGAGAAGATCAGGTGAGTTTAGGGTGGTTCTGTAGAAAAATTCATAGTTCTGGGTTTTTTACTTCTGATCTAGTTCTATTTGGTGTGGTTTTGACATGTTTTGTGTTCTCCGATGGATTTTGTTGGGTTGTCCGTGGTAATCATGGTGAAAAATGGTAAATTGTGGGTTTTGGAGAACATCAGGTAGGTTTAGGGTGGTTTTTGGAATGGATCCGTGCTTTTGGGGGATTTTCTTCCAGTTTTGGGGGTGATGCCGTTCTTGTTTGGTGTGTTTTTGATGTGTTTTGGTGTCTCCGTTGGGTTCCGTTGGGTTTTCCATGGTCATCATGGTGGAAAAGGGTAAATTGTGGGTATTGGAGAACATCAGGTAGGTATAGGGGGACTTCTGGTGTGGATCTATGGTTTTTGGAGTTTTCTTTCTTTTTTGGGGGTGATCCTGTTCTTTTTTGGGGTGTTTTTGATGTGTTTTGGGGTTTCCGTTGCGTTTCGTTGTGTTCCTAATGGGTTTTATGGTGGTTGGGAGTGGACTTTGGGATTTGGAGAACATCAGGAAGGTTTAGGGTGTTTTGGGGATTGGATCCTGTTTTGTTTTTGGATTTTCTTCCAGTTTTGGGGTGATCCCGTTCTTATTTGGTGTGTTTTTGGGGTGTTTTGGGGTCTCCGTTGCGTTTCGTTGGGTTTTCCATGGTCATCATGTTGAAAAATGGTAAATTGTGGGTTTTGGAGAACATCAGGTAGGTTTATGGGGACTTTTGGGGCAGATTCATGGTTTTGGGGGTTTTCTTCTTTTTTCTCTTCGTATCCAGTTGTTTTTTGGGGTGTTTTTGACGTGTTTTGGGGTCTCCGTTGCGTTTCGTTGGGTTTTCCATGGTCATCATGGTGAAAAATGGTAAATTGTGGGTTTTGGAGAACATCAGGTAGGTTTAGGGTGGTTTTGGGAATGGATCCGTGCTTTTTGGGGATTTTCTTCCAGTTTTTGGGGTGATGCCGTTTTTGTTTGGGGTGATTTTGAGGTGTTTTGGGGTCTCCGTTGGGTTTTGTTTGGTTTTCTATGGTCTTGGTGGTGGAAAAGTGTAAATTGTGGGTTTTGGAGAACATCGGGTAGGTTTCGGGTGTTTTGGGGATTGGATCCTGTTTGTTTTTTGGATTTTCTTCCAGTTTTCGGGTGATCCCGTTCTTGTTTGGGGTGTTTTTGCGGTGTTTTGGGGTCTTCGTTTTGTTTCGTTGGGTTTTCATTGGGTTTTCTGGTGGTTGCGAGTGTATTGTACATTTAGGAGTACATCAGGTAGGTTTAAGGGTTTTTTTGGGGGTTAAATCACGTTTTTTCTTCTGCTCCGTTTCGCTTTTGGGGTGTTTTTGAGGTGTTTTTGGGTTTCCGTTTCGTTTCGTTGAGTTCCTAATGGGTTTTATGGTGGTTGGGAGTGGACTTTGGGATTTGGAGAACATCAGGTAGGTTCATGGGAACTTTTGGGGCAGATTCATGGTTTTTGGGGTTTTTCTTCTGTTTTTTCTTCGTATCCGGTTGTTTTTTGTTTTTCTTTTTTTTTTTTTTATGTGTTTTGGGGTCTCCGTTTCGTTTCGTTGGGTTTTCCATGGTCATCATGGTGGAAAATTGTAAATTGTGGGTTTTGGAGATCATCAGGTAGGTTTAGGGTGGTTTTGGGGTGGATCTATGGTTTTTGGAGTTTTCTTTCTTTTTTGGGGGTGATCCTGTTCTTTTTTGGGGTGTTTTTTTTGTGTTTTGGGGTCTCCGGTTTCGTTGTGTTCTCGTTTGTCGTTAAGTTAAATGGGAGTGGATTGTGGGTTTTGGAGAAGATCAGGTGAGTTTAGGGTGGTTTGGGGGGGAAATTCATAGTTTTTGTTTTAGTTTTTTTTTCTGATCCTGTTGTTTTTTGAAATGTTTTTGAAGTGTTTTGGGGTCTCCGTTGCGTTTCTTTGGGTTTTCCATGGTCATCATGGTGAAAAATGGTAAATTGTGGGTTTTGGAGAACATCAGGTAGGTTTAGGGTGGTTTTGGGAATGGATCCGTGCTTTTTGGGGATTTTCTTCCATTTTTTGGGGTGATGCCGTTCTTGTTTGGTGTGTTTTTGATGTGTTTTGGGGTCTCCGTTGGGTTCCGTTGGGTTTTCCATGGTCATCATGGTGAAAAATGGTAAATTGTGGGTTTTGGAGAACATCAGGTAGGTTTAGGGTGGTTTTGGGAATGGATCCGTGCTTTTTGGGGATTTTCTTCCAGTTTTGGGGGTGATGCCGTTTTTGTTTGGGGTGTTTTTGACTTGTAATGGGGTCTCCGTTGGGTTTTGTTTGGTTCTCGTTGGTCGTTAAGGTAAACGGGAGTGGATTGTGGGTTTTGGAGAAGATCAGGTGAGTTTAGGGTGGTTCTGTAGAAAAATTCATAGTTCTGGGTTTTTTACTTCTGATCTAGTTCTATTTGGTGTGGTTTTGACATGTTTTGTGTTCTCCGATGGATTTTGTTGGGTTGTCCGTGGTAATCATGGTGAAAAATGGTAAATTGTGGGTTTTGGAGAACATCAGGTAGGTTTAGGGTGGTTTTTGGAATGGATCCGTGCTTTTGGGGGATTTTCTTCCAGTTTTGGGGGTGATGCCGTTCTTGTTTGGTGTGTTTTTGATGTGTTTTGGTGTCTCCGTTGGGTTCCGTTGGGTTTTCCATGGTCATCATGGTGGAAAAGGGTAAATTGTGGGTATTGGAGAACATCAGGTAGGTATAGGGGGACTTCTGGTGTGGATCTATGGTTTTTGGAGTTTTCTTTCTTTTTTGGGGGTGATCCTGTTCTTTTTTGGGGTGTTTTTGATGTGTTTTGGGGTTTCCGTTGCGTTTCGTTGTGTTCCTAATGGGTTTTATGGTGGTTGGGAGTGGACTTTGGGATTTGGAGAACATCAGGAAGGTTTAGGGTGTTTTGGGGATTGGATCCTGTTTTGTTTTTGGATTTTCTTCCAGTTTTGGGGTGATCCCGTTCTTATTTGGTGTGTTTTTGACGTGTTTTGGGGTCTCCGTTGCGTTTCGTTGGGTTTTCCATGGTCATCATGTTGAAAAATGGTAAATTGTGGGTTTTGGAGAACATCAGGTAGGTGAAGGGTGGTTTGGGGAATGGATCCGTGCTTTTTGGGGATTTTCTTCCAGTTTTTGGGGTGATGCCGTTTTTGTTTGGGGTGATTTTGAGGTGTTTTGGGGTCTCCGTTGGGTTTTGTTTGGTTTTCTATGGTCTTGGTGGTGGAAAAGTGTAAATTATGGGTTTTGGAGAACATCGGGTACGTTTCGGGTGTTTTGGGGATTGGATCCTGTTTGTTTTTTGGATTTTCTTCCAGTTTTGGGGTGATCCCGTTCTTGTTTGGGGTGTTTTTGCGGTGTTTTGGGGTCTCCGTTTTGTTTCGTTGGGTTTCCATTGGGTTTTCTGGTGGTTGGGAGTGGATTGTAAATTTAGGAGTACATCAGGTAGGTTTAAGGGTTTTTTTGGGGGTTAAATCACGTTTTTTCTTCTGCTCCTTTTCGCTTTTGGGGTGTTTTTGAGGTGTTTTGGGGTTTCCGTTTCGTTTCGTTGAGTTCCTAATGGGTTTTATGGTGGTTGGGAGTGGACTTTGGGATTTGGAGAACATCAGGTAGGTTTAGGGTGGTTTTGGAATTGGATCTTTGGTTTTTGGGGATTTTCTTCCAGTTTTGGGGGTGATTCCGTTCTTGTTTGGGGTGTTTTTGACGTGTTTTGGGGTCTCCGTTGGGTTTCGTTGGGTTTTCCGTGGTCATTATGGTGGAAAAGTTTAAATTGTGGGTTTTGGAGAACATCGGGTAGGTTTAGGGTGGTTTTGGTGTGGATCTATGATTTTGAGGGTTTTTCTTCAATTTTGGGTGTGATCCTTTATCTTTTTTGTTCTTTTTTTGGACTTGTTTTAGTTTCTCCGTCGGGTTTCGTTGGGTTTTCCGTGGTCATCATGGTGGAAAAGTGTAAATTGTGTGTTTTGGAGATCATCAGGTAGGTTTATGGGGACTTTTGGGGCAGATTCATGGTTTTTGGGGTTTTCTTCTGTGTTTTCTTCTGATCCATATGTTTTTTTGGTTGTTTTTGACGTGTTTTGGGGTCTCCGTTGGGTTTCGTTGGGTTTTCCATAGTCATCATAGTGGAAAATTTTAAATTGTGGGTTTTGGAGAACATCAGGTAGGTTTAGGGGGGACTTTTGGGGCAGATTCATGGTTTTTGGGGTTTTCTTCTGTTTCTTTGGGGTGATCCTATTCATTTTTGAGTTGTTTTTGACGTGTTTTTGTGTCTCCGTTGGGTTTTGTTGGGTTTCGTAGGTCATAATGGTGGAAAAGTTTAAATTGTGGGTTTTGGAGAACATCAGGTAAGTTTAGGGTGGTTTTGGAATTGGATCCTTGGTTTTTGGGGATTTTCTTCCAGTTTTGGGGGTGATTCCGTTCTTGTTTGGGGTGTTTTTGAGGTATTTTGGGGTCTCCGTTGTGTTTCGTAGGTTTTCCATGGTCATCATTGTGGAAAAGGTTAAATTGTGGGTTTTGGAGAACATCAGGTATGTTTAGGGTGGTTTTGGGGTGTGTCTATATTTTTGGGGGTTTTATTTCTTTCTTGGGTGCTATCCCGTTCTTGCTTTGCGTGTTTTTGACTTGTTTTGGGGTCTCTGTTGTGTTTCGTTGGGTTCTTGTTGGTCATCATGTTGGAAAAGTGTAAATTGTGGGTTTTGGAGAACTTCAGGTAGGTTTAGGGGGACTTTTGTGGTGGATCAATGTCTTTTGGGTTTTTCTTTCTTTTTTGGGGGTGATCCCGTTCTTGTTTGGGGTGTTTTTGAGGTGTTTTGGCATTTCCGTTGCGTTTCGTTGAGTTCCTAATGGGTTTTATGGTGGTTGGGAGTGGACTTTGGGATTTGGAGAACATCAGGTAGGTTTAGGGTGGTTTTGGAATTGGATCTTTGGTTTTTGGGGATTTTCTTCCAGTTTTGGGGGTGATTCCGTTCTTGTTTGGGGTGTTTTTGACATGTTATGTGGTCTCCGTTGTGTTTTGTTGGGTTCTCATTGGTCATCATTGTGAAAAAGTGTAAATTGTGGGTTTTGGAGGACATCAGGTAGGTTTAGGGGGACTTTTGTGTTGGATCAATGGCTTTTAGGTTTTTCTTTCGGTTTTGGGGTTGATGCCGTTCTTTTTTGGGGTGTTTTTGACGTGTTTTGCGGTCTCCGTTGTGTTTCGTTGGGTTTTCCATTGTCATCATGTTGGAAAAGTGTAAATTTTGTGTTTTGGAGAACGTTAGGTAGGTTTAGGGTGGTATTGGGATTGGATCCGTGATTTTGGGGGATTTTCTTTCAGTTTTGGAGGTGATCCCGTTCTTTTTTGGGGTGTTTTTGACGTGTTTTGTGGTCTCCTTTGGGTTTTCGTTTGGTTCATGTTGGTCATCATGGTGGAAAAGGGTAAATTGTGGGTTTTGGGGAACATCAGGTAGGTTTAGGGGGACTTTTGGTGTGGATCTATGGCTTTTGGGGTATTCTTTCGTTTTTAGGGGTTATCCCGTTCTTGTTTTGTTTGTTTTTTTGATTTGTTTTGGGGTCCCCGATGGGTTTCGTTGGGTTCCTAATGGGCGTTATAGTGGTTGGGAGTGGATTGTACATTTAGGAGAACATCAGGTAGGTTTAAGGGTTTTTTTGGGGGTTAAATGACATATTTTCTTCTGATCCGGTTCGCTTTTGGGGTGTTTTTGAGGTGTTTTGGCGTTTCCGTTGCGTTTCGTTGAGTTCCTAATGGGTTTTATGGTGGTTGGGAGTGGACTTTGGGATTTGGAGAACATCAGGTAGGTTTAGGGTGGTTTTGGAATTGGATCTTTGGTTTTTGGGGATTTTCTTCCAGTTTTGGGGGTGATTCCGTTCTTGTTTGGGGTGTTTTTGACGTGTTTTGGGGTCTCCGTTGGGTTTCGTTGGGTTTTCCGTGGTCATTATGGTGGAAAAGTTTAAATTGTGGGTTTTGGAGAACATCGGGTAGGTTTAGGGTGGTTTTGGTGTGGATCTATGATTTTGAGGGTTTTTCTTCAATTTTGGGGGTGATCCTTTTCTTTTTTGTTCTTTTTTTTGGACTTGTTTTGGTTTCTCCGTCGGGTTTCGTTGGGTTTTCCGTGGTCATCATGGTGGAAAAGTGTAAATTGTGTGTTTTGGAGATCATCAGGTAGGTTTATGGGGACTTTTGGGGCAGATTCATGGTTTTTGGGGTTTTCTTCTGTGTTTTCTTCTGATCCATATGTTTTTTTGGTTGTTTTTGACGTGTTTTTGGGTCTCCGTTGGGTTTCGTTGTGTTTTCCATAGTCATCATAGTGGAAAAGGGTAAATTGTGGGTTTTGGAGAACATCAGGTAGGTTTATGGGGACTTTTGGGGCAGATTCATGGTTTTTGGGGTTTTCTTCTGTTTCTTTGGGGTGATCCTATTCATTTTTGAGTTGTTTTTGACGTGTTTTTGTGTCTCCGTTGGGTTTTGTTGGGTTTCGTAGGTCATAATGGTGGAAAAGTTTAAATTGTGGGTTTTGGAGAACATCAGGTAAGTTTAGGGTGGTTTTGGAATTGGATCCTTGGTTTTTGGGGATTTTCTTCCAGTTTTGGGGGTGATTCCGTTCTTGTTTGGGGTGTTTTTGAGGTGTTTTGGGGTCTCCGTTGTGTTTCGTAGGTTTTCCATGGTCATCATTGTGGAAAAGGTTAAATTGTGGGTTTTGGAGAACATCAGGTATGTTTAGGGTGGTTTTGGGGTGGATCTATATTTTTGGGGGTTTTATTTCTTTCTTGGGTGCTATCCCGTTCTTGCTTTGCGTGTTTTTGACTTGTTTTGGGGTCTCTGTTGTGTTTCGTTGGATTCTTGTTGGTCATCATGTTGGAAAAGTGTAAATTGTGGGTTTTGGAGAACTTCAGGTAGGTTTAGGGGGACTTTTGGGGTGGATCAATGTCTTTTGGGTTTTTCTTTCTTTTTTGGGGGTGATCCCGTTCTTGTTTGGGGTGTTTTTGAGGTGTTTTGGCGTTTCCGTTGCGTTTCGTTGAGTTCCTAATGTGTTTTATGGTGGTTGGGAGTGGACTTTGGGATTTGGAGAACATCAGGTAGGTTTAGGGTGGTTTTGGAATTGGATCTTTGGTTTTTGGGGATTTCCTTCCAGTTTTGGGGGTGATTCCGTTCTTGTTTGGGGTGTTTTTGACGTGTTTTCGGGTCTCCGTTGGGTTTCGTTGGGTTTTCCGTGGTCATTACGGTGGAAAAGTTTAAATTGTGGGTTTTGGAAAACATCAGGTAGGTTTAGGGTGGTTTTGGTGTGGATCTATGATTTTGAGGTTTTTTTTCCAATATTGGGGGTGATCCCTTTCTTTTTTGTTCTTTTTTTGGAATTGTTTTGGTTTCTCCGTCGGGTTTCGTTGGGTTTTCCGTGGTCATCATGGTGGAAAAGTGTAAATTGTGTGTTTTGGAGATCATCAGGTAGGTTTATGGGGACTTTTGGGGCAGATTCATGGTTTTTGGGGTTTTCTTCTGCTTTTTTGGGGTGATCCTATTCATTTTTGAGTTGTTTTTGACGTGTTTTTGTGTCTCCGTTGGGTTTTGTTGGGTTTCGTAGGTCATAATGGTGGAAAAGTTTAAATTGTGGGTTTTGGAGAACATCAGATAGGTTTAGTGTGATTTTGGGGTGGATCTATGTTTTTAACATTTTCTTTCTTTTTTTGGGTTATCCCGTTCTTGTTTGGGGTGTTTTTGAGGTGTTTTGGGGTCTCCGTTGTGTTTCGTAGGTTTTCCATGGTCATCATTGTGGAAAAGGTTAAATTGTGGGTTTTGGAGAACATCAGGTATGTTTAGTGTGGTTTTGGGGTGGATCTATATTTTTGGGGGTTTTATTTCTTTCTTGGGTGCTATCCCGTTCTTGCTTTGCGTGTTTTTGACTTGTTTTGGGGTCTCTGTTGTGTTTCGTTGGGTTCTTGTTGGTCATCATGTTGGAAAAGTGTAAATTGTGGGTTTTGGAGAACTTCAGGTAGGTTTAGGGGGACTTTTGGTGTGGATCTATGGCTTTTGGGGTATTCTTTCATTTTTAGGCGTTATCCCGTTCTTGTTTTGTTTTTTTTTTACTTGTTTTGCGGTCCCCGATGGGTTTCGTTGGGTTCCTAATGGGCGTTATAGTGGTTGGGAGTGGATTGTACATTTAGGAGAACATCAGGTAGGTTTAAGGGTTTTTTTGGGGTTAAATGACATATTTTCTTCTGATCCGGTTCGCTTTTGGGGTGTTTTTGAGGTGTTTTGGCGTTTCCGTTGCGTTTCGTTGAGTTCCTAATGGGTTTTATGGTGGTTGGGAGTGGACTTTGGGATTTGGAGAACATCAGGTAGGTTTAGGGTGGTTTTGGAATTGGATCCTTGGTTTTGGGGGATTTTCTTCCAGTTTTGGGGTGGTCCCGTTATTTTTTGGGGTGTTTTTGACATGTTTTGGGGTCTCCGTTGGGTTTCGTTGGGTTTTCCGTGAACCCCAATTGTGGGTTTTGGAGAACATCTGTCCTGGTTTCAGTTAAAACAGAATTAATTTTCTTCCTAGTAGCTGGTGGAATGCTGTGTTTTGGCTTAGGATGAGAAGAGTGCTGATAACACCCCGATGTTTTAATTGTTGCAGAGCAGTGCTTATACCAAGCCAAGGACACCTCAGACTTTTGCTCTGTCCTGCCAACAGGCAGGCTGGGGGTGCAGTAAGAGCTGGGAGGGGACAGACCCAGGACAGGTGACCCAAACTAGCCAAAGGGGTATTCCATACCATCTGACGTCATGCTAAACAATATATAGGGGTGGCTAGCCGGGGGGAGGGGGCCGGACTGCTCGGGGTTAGGCTGGGCATCGGTCAGCGGGTGGTGAGCAATTGCATTGTGCATCACTTGTTTGTACATATTATTATTATTTTCCTATTATCACCATTGTAACATTATTGTTATTATTGTTATTATTATTTTGTTATTATTATTTTCCTGTCTTATTAAACTGTCTTTATCTCAACTCACGGGCTTCACTTTCCATTTCTCTCCCCCGTCCCAGAGAGGGAGGGGGGAGGGTGAGCGAACGGCTGCGTGGTATTTAGCTGCCAGCCGGGTTAAACCACGACAGTCTTGTCGTGACAGGTAGGTTTAGGGTGGTTTTGGTGTGGATCTATGATTTTGAGGGTTTTTTTCCAATATTGGGGGTGATCCCTTTCTTTTTTGTTCTTTTTTTGGAAGTGTTTTGGTTTCTCCATCGGGTTTCGTTGGGTTTTCCGTGGTCATCATGGTGGAAAAGTGTAAATTGTGTGTTTTGGAGATCATCAGGTAGGTTTATGGGGACCTTTGGGGCAGATTCATGGTTTTTGGGGTTTTCTTCTGTGTTTTCTTCTGATCCATATGTTTTTTTGGTTGTTTTTGACGTGTTTTGGGGTCTCCGTTGGGTTTCGTTGGGTTTTCCATAGTCATCATAGTGGAAAAGGGTAAATTGTGGGTTTTGGAGAACATCAGGTAGGTTTAGGGGGGACTTTTGGGGCAGATTCATGGTTTTTGGGGTTTTCTTCTGTTTTTTGGGGGTGATCTTATTCATTTTTGAGTTGTTTTTGACGTGTTTTTGTGTCTCCGTTGGGTTTTGTTGGGTTTCGTAGGTCATAATGGTGGAAAAGTGTAAATTGTGGGTTTTGGAGAACATCAGGTAAGTTTAGGGTGGTTTTGGAATTGGATCCTTGGTTTTTGGGGATTTTCTTCCAGTTTTGGGGGTGATTCCGTTCTTGTTTGGGGTGTTTTTGAGGTGTTTTGGGGTCTCCGTTGGGTTTCGTTGGGTTTTCCGTGGTCATTATGGTGGAAAAGTTTAAATTGTGGGTTTTGGAGAACATCGGGTAGGTTTAGGGTGTTTTTGGTGTGGATCTATGATTTTGAGGGTTTTTCTTCAATTTTGGGGGTGATCCCTTTCTTTTTTGTTCTTTTTTTGGACTTGTTTTGGTTTCTCCGTCGGGTTTCGTTGGGTTTTCCGTGGTCATCATGGTGGAAAAGTGTAAATTGTGTGTTTTGGAGATCATCAGGTAGGTTTATGGGGACTTTTGGGGCAGATTCATGGTTTTTGGGGTTTTCTTCTATTTTTTTGGGGTGATCCTATTCATTTTTGAGTTGTTTTTGACGTGTTTTTGTGTCTCCGTTGGGTTTTGTTGGGTTTCATAGGTCATAATGGTGGAAAAGTGTAAATTGTGGGTTTTGGAGAACATCAGGTAGGTTTAGTGTGATTTTGGGGTGGATCTATATTTTTTGGCATTTTCTTTCTTTTTTTAGGTGATCCCGTTCTTGTTTGGGGTGTTTTTGAGGTGTTTTGGGGTCTCCGTTGTGTTTCGTAGGTTTTCCATGGTCATCATTGTGGAAAAGGTTAAATTGTGGGTTTTGGAGAACATCAGGTATGTTTAGGGTGGTTTTGGGGTGGATCTATATTTTTGGGGGTTTTATTTCTTTCTTGGGTGCTATCCCGTTCTTGCTTTGCATGTTTTTGACTTGTTTTGGGGTCTCTGTTGTGTTTCGTTGGGTTCTTGTTGGTCATCATGTTGGAAAAGTGTAAATTGTGGGTTTTGGAGAACTTCAGGTAGGTTTAGGGGGACTTTTGGTGTGGATCAATGTCTTTTGGGTTTTTCTTTCTTTTTTGGGGGTGATCCCGTTCTTGTTTGGGGTGTTTTTGAGGTGTTTTGGCGTTTCCGTTGCGTTTCGTTGAGTTCCTAATGGGTTTTATGGTGGTTGGGAGTGGACTTTGGGATTTGGAGAACATCAGGTAGGTTTAGGGTGGTTTTGGAATTGGATCCTTGGTTTTTGGGGATTTCCTTCCAGTTTTGGGGGTGATCCCGTTCTTGTTTGGGGTGTTTTTGAGGTGTTTTGGCGTTTCCGTTGCGTTTCGTTGAGTTCCTAATGGGTTTTATGGTGGTTGGGAGTGGACTTTGGGATTTGGAGAACATCAGGTAGGTTTAGGGTGGTTTTGGAATTGGATCCTTGGTTTTGGGGGATTTTCTTCCAGTTTTGGGGGTGATTCCGTTCTTTTTTGGGGTGTTTTTGACATGTTATGTGGTCTCCGTTGTGTTTTGTTGGGTTCTCGTTGGTCATCATTGTGAAAAAGTGTAAATTGTGGGTTTTGGAGGACATCAGGTAGGTTTAGGGGGACTTTTGTGTTGGATCAATGGCTTTTAGGTTTTTCTTTCGGTTTTGGGGTTGATGCCGTTCTTTTTTGGGGTGTTTTTGACGTGTTTTGCGGTCTCCGTTGTGTTTCGTTGGGTTTTCCATTGTCATCATGTTGGAAAAGTGTAAATTTTTTGTTTTGGAGAACGTTAGGTAGGTTTAGGGTGGTATTGGGATTGGATCCGTGATTTTGGGGGATTTTCTTTCAGTTTTGGAGGTGATCCCGTTCTTTTTTGGGGTGTTTTTGACGTGTTTTGTGGTCTCCTTTGGGTTTTCGTTTGGTTCATGTTGGTCATCATGGTGGAAAAGGGTAAATTGTGGGTTTTGGGGAACATCAGGTAGGTTTAGGGGGACTTTTGGTGTGGATCTATGGCTTTTGGGGTATTCTTTCATTTTTAGGGGTTATCCCGTTCTTGTTTTGTTTTTTTTTTGATTTGTTTTGGGGTCCCCGATGGGTTTCGTTGGGTTCCTAATGGGCGTTATAGTGGTTGGGAGTGGATTGTACATTTAGGAGAACATCAGGTAGGTTTTAGGGTTTTTTTGGGATTAAATGACATATTTTCTTCTGATCCGGTTCGCTTTTGGGGTGTTTTTGAGGTGTTTTGGCGTTTCTGTTGCGTTTCGTTGAGTTCCTAATGGGTTTTATGGTGGTTGGGAGTGGACTTTGGGATTTGGATAACATCAGGTAGGTTTAGGGTGGTTTTGGAATTGGATCTTTGGTTTTTGGGGATTTTCTTCCAGTTTTGGGGGTGATTCCGTTCTTGTTTGGGGTGTTTTTGACGTGTTTTGGGGTCTCCGTTGGGTTTCGTTGGGTTTTCCGTGGTCATTATGGTGGAAAAGTTTAAATTGTGGGTTTTGGAGAACATCGGGTAGGTTTAGGGTGGTTTTGGTGTGGATCTATGATTTTGAGGGTTTTTCTTCAATTTTGGGGGTGATCCTTTTCTTTTTTGTTCTTTTTTTGGACTTGTTTTGGTTTCTCCGTCGGGTTTCGTTGGGTTTTCCGTGGTCATCATGGTGGAAAAGTGTAAATTGTGTGTTTTGGAGATCATCAGGTAGGTTTATGGGGACTTTTGGGGCAGATTCATGGTTTTTGGGGTTTTCTTCTGTGTTTTCTTCTGATCCATATGTTTTTTTGGTTGTTTTTGACGTGTTTTGGGGTCTCCGTTGGGTTTCGTTGGGTTTTCCATAGTCATCATAGTGGAAAAGGGTAAATTGTGGGTTTTGGAGAACATCAGGTAGGTTTAGGGGGGACTTTTGGGGCAGATTCATGGTTTCTGGGGTTTTCTTCTGTTTTTTGGGGGTGATCCTATTCATTTTTGAGTTGTTTTTGACGTGTTTTGGGGTCTCCGTTGGGTTTTGTTGGGTTTCGTAGGTCATAATGGTGGAAAAGTTTAAATTGTGGGTTTTGGAGAACATCAGGTAAGTTTAGGGTGGTTTTGGAATTGGATCCTTGGTTTTTGGGGATTTTCTTCCAGTTTTGGGGGTGATTCCGTTCTTGTTTGGGGTGTTTTTGAGGTGTTTTGGGGTCTCCGTTGTGTTTCGTAGGTTTTCCATGGTCATCATTGTGGAAAAGGTTAAATTGTGGGTTTTGGAGAACATCAGGTATGTTTAGTGTGGTTTTGGGGTGGATCTATATTTTTGGGGGTTTTATTTCTTTCTTGGGTGCTATCCCGTTCTTGCTTTGCGTGTTTTTGACTTGTTTTGGGGTCTCTGTTGTGTTTCGTTGGGTTCTTGTTGGTCATCATGTTGGAAAAGTGTAAATTGTGGGTTTTGGAGAACTTCAGGTAGGTTTAGGGGGACTTTTGGGGTGGATCAATGTCTTTTGGGTTTTTCTTTCTTTTTTGGGGGTGATCCCGTTCTTGTTTGGGGTGTTTTTGAGGTGTTTTGGCGTTTCCGTTGCGTTTCGTTGAGTTCCTAATGGGTTTTATGGTGGTTGGGAGTGGACTTTGGGATTTGGAGAACATCAGGTAGGTTTAGGGTGGTTTTGGAATTGGATCTTTGGTTTTTGGGGATTTCCTTCCAGTTTTGGGGGTGATTCCGTTCTTGTTTGGGGTGTTTTTGACGTGTTTTCGGGTCTCCGTTGGGTTTCGTTGGGTTTTCCGTGGTCATTACGGTGGAAAAGTTTAAATTGTGGGTTTTGGAAAACATCGGGTAGGTTTAGGGTGGTTTTGGTGTGGATCTATGATTTTGAGGGTTTTTTTCCAATATTGGGGGTGATCCCTTTCTTTTTTGTTCTTTTTTTGGAAGTGTTTTGGTTTCTCCGTCGGGTTTCGTTGGGTTTTCCGTGGTCATCATGGTGGAAAAGTGTAAATTGTGTGTTTTGGAGATCATCAGGTAGGTTTATGGGGACTTTTGGGGCAGATTCATGGTTTTTGGGGTTTTCTTCTGTGTTTTCTTCTGATCCATATGTTTTTTTGGTTGTTTTTGACGTGTTTTGGGGTCTCCGTTGGGTTTCGTTGTGTTTTCCATAGTCATCATAGTGGAAAAGGGTAAATTGTGGGTTTTGGAGAACATCGGGTAGGTTTAGGGTGGTTTTGGTGTGGATCTATGATTTTGAGGGTTTTTCTTCAATTTTGGGGGTGATCCTTTTCTTTTTTGTTCTTTTTTTGGACTTGTTTTGGTTTCTCCGTCGGGTTTCGTTGGGTTTTCCGTGGTCATCATGGTGGAAAAGTGTAAATTGTGGGTTTTGGAGATCATCAGGTAGGTTTATGGGGACTTTTGGGGCAGATTCATGGTTTTTGGGGTTTTCTTCTGTTTTTTGGGGTGATCCTATTCATTTTTGAGTTGTTTTTGACGTGTTTTTGTGTCTCCGTTGGGTTTTGTTGGGTTTCGTAGGTCATAATGGTGGAAAAGTTTAAATTGTGGGTTTTGGAGAACATCAGATAGGTTTAGTGTGATTTTGGGGTGGATCTATGTTTTTAACATTTTCTTTCTTTTTTTAGGTGATCCCGTTCTTGTTTGGGGTGTTTTTGAGTTGTTTTGGGGTCTCCGTTGTGTTTCGTAGGTTTTCCATGGTCATCATTGTGGAAAAAGTTAAATTGTGGGTTTTGGAGAACATCAGGTATGTTTAGTGTGGTTTTGGGGTGGATCTATATTTTTGGGGGTTTTATTTCTTTCTTGGGTGCTATCCCGTTCTTGCTTTGCGTGTTTTTGACTTGTTTTGGGGTCTCTGTTGTGTTTCGTTGGGTTCTTGTTGGTCATCATGTTGGAAAAGTGTAAATTGTGGGTTTTGGAGAACTTCAGGTAGGTTTAGGGGGACTTTTGGTGTGGATCTATGGCTTTTGGGGTATTCTTTCATTTTTAGGCGTTATCCCGTTCTTGTTTTGTTTTTTTTTTACTTGTTTTGGGGTCCCCGATGGGTTTCGTTGGGTTCCTAATGGGCGTTATAGTGGTTGGGAGTGGATTGTACATTTAGGAGAACATCAGGTAGGTTTAAGGGTTTTTTGGGGGTTAAATGACATATTTTCTTCTGATCAGGTTCGCTTTTGGGGTGTTTTTGAGGTGTTTTGGCGTTTCCGTTGCGTTTCGTTGAGTTCCTAATGGGTTTTATGGTGGTTGGGAGTGGACTTTGGGATTTGGAGAACATCAGGTAGGTTTAGGGTGGTTTTGGAATTGGATCCTTGGTTTTTGGGGATTTCCTTCCAGTTTTGGGGGTGATCCCGTTCTTGTTTGGGGTGTTTTTGAGGTGTTTTGGCGTTTCCGTTGCGTTTCGTTGAGTTCCTAATGGGTTTTATGGTGGTTGGGAGTGGACTTTGGGATTTGGAGAACATCAGGTAGGTTTAGGGTGGTTTTGGAATTGGATCCTTGGTTTTGGGGGATTTTCTTCCAGTTTTGGGGGTGATTCCGTTCTTTTTTGGGGTGTTTTTGACATGTTATGTGGTCTCCGTTGTGTTTTGTTGGGTTCTCGTTGGTCATCATTGTGAAAAAGTGTAAATTGTGGGTTTTGGAGGACATCAGGTAGGTTTAGGGGGACTTTTGTGTTGGATCAATGGCTTTTAGGTTTTTCTTTCGGTTTTGGGGTTGATGCCGTTCTTTTTTGGGGTGTTTTTGACGTGTTTTGCGGTCTCCGTTGTGTTTCGTTGGGTTTTCCATTGTCATCATGTTGGAAAAGTGTAAATTTTTTGTTTTGGAGAACGTTAGGTAGGTTTAGGGTGGTATTGGGATTGGATCCGTGATTTTGGGGGATTTTCTTTCAGTTTTGGAGGTGATCCCGTTCTTTTTTGGGGTGTTTTTGACGTGTTTTGTGGTCTCCTTTGGGTTTTCGTTTGGTTCATGTTGGTCATCATGGTGGAAAAGTTTAAATTGTGGGTTTTGGGGAACATCAGGTAGGTTTAGGGGGACTTTTGGTGTGGATCTATGGCTTTTGGGGTATTCTTTCATTTTTAGGGGTTATCCCGTTCTTGTTTTGTTTTTTTTTTGATTTGTTTTGGGGTCCCCGATGGGTTTCGTTGGGTTCCTAATGGGCGTTATAGTGGTTGGGAGTGGATTGTACATTTAGGAGAACATCAGGTAGGTTTTAGGGTTTTTTTGGGATTAAATGACATATTTTCTTCTGATCCGGTTCGCTTTTGGGGTGTTTTTGAGGTGTTTTGGCGTTTCCGTTGCGTTTCGTTGAGTTCCTAATGGGTTTTATGGTGGTTGGGAGTGGACTTTGGGATTTGGATAACATCAGGTAGGTTTAGGGTGGTTTTGGAATTGGATCTTTGGTTTTTGGGGATTTTCTTCCAGTTTTGGGGGTGATTCCGTTCTTGTTTGGGGTGTTTTTGACGTGTTTTGGGGTCTCCGTTGGGTTTCGTTGGGTTTTCCGTGGTCATTATGGTGGAAAAGTTTAAATTGTGGGTTTTGGAGAACATCGGGTAGGTTTAGGGTGGTTTTGGTGTGGATCTATGATTTTGAGGGTTTTTCTTCAATTTTGGGGGTGATCCTTTTCTTTTTTGTTCTTTTTTTGGACTTGTTTTGGTTTCTCCGTCGGGTTTCGTTGGGTTTTCCGTGGTCATCATGGTGGAAAAGTGTAAATTGTGTGTTTTGGAGATCATCAGGTAGGTTTATGGGGACTTTTGGGGCAGATTCATGGTTTTTGGGGTTTTCTTCTGTGTTTTCTTCTGATCCATATGTTTTTTTGGTTGTTTTTGACGTGTTTTGGGGTCTCCGTTGGGTTTCGTTGGGTTTTCCATAGTCATCATAGTGGAAAAGGGTAAATTGTGGGTTTTGGAGAACATCAGGTAGGTTTAGGGGGGACTTTTGGGGCAGATTCATGGTTTCTGGGGTTTTCTTCTGTTTTTTGGGGGTGATCCTATTCATTTTTGAGTTGTTTTTGACGTGTTTTGGGGTCTCCGTTGGGTTTTGTTGGGTTTCGTAGGTCATAATGGTGGAAAAGTTTAAATTGTGGGTTTTGGAGAACATCAGGTAAGTTTAGGGTGGTTTTGGAATTGGATCCTTGGTTTTTGGGGATTTTCTTCCAGTTTTGGGGGTGATTCCGTTCTTGTTTGGGGTGTTTTTGAGGTGTTTTGGGGTCTCCGTTGTGTTTCGTAGGTTTTCCATGGTCATCATTGTGGAAAAGGTTAAATTGTGGGTTTTGGAGAACATCAGGTATGTTTAGGGTGGTTTTGGGGTGGATCTATATTTTTGGGGGTTTTATTTCTTTCTTGGGTGCTATCCCGTTCTTGCTTTGCGTGTTTTTGACTTGTTTTGGGGTCTCTGTTGTGTTTCGTTGGATTCTTGTTGGTCATCATGTTGGAAAAGTGTAAATTGTGGGTTTTGGAGAACTTCAGGTAGGTTTAGGGGGACTTTTGGGGTGGATCAATGTCTTTTGGGTTTTTCTTTCTTTTTTGGGGGTGATCCCGTTCTTGTTTGGGGTGTTTTTGAGGTGTTTTGGCGTTTCCGTTGCGTTTCGTTGAGTTCCTAATGGGTTTTATGGTGGTTGGGAGTGGACTTTGGGATTTGGAGAACATCAGGTAGGTTTAGGGTGGTTTTGGAATTGGATCTTTGGGTTTTGGGGATTTCCTTCCAGTTTTGGGGGTGATTCCGTTCTTGTTTGGGGTGTTTTTGACGTGTTTTCGGGTCTCCGTTGGGTTTCGTTGGGTTTTCCGTGGTCATTACGGTGGAAAAGTTTAAATTGTGGGTTTTGGAAAACATCGGGTAGGTTTAGGGTGGTTTTGGTGTGGATCTATGATTTTGAGGGTTTTTTTCCAATATTGGGGGTGATCCCTTTCTTTTTTGTTCTTTTTTTGGAAGTGTTTTGGTTTCTCCGTCGGGTTTCGTTGGGTTTTCCGTGGTCATCATGGTGGAAAAGTGTAAATTGTGTGTTTTGGAGATCATCAGGTAGGTTTATGGGGACTTTTGGGGCAGATTCATGGTTTTTGGGGTTTTCTTCTGTGTTTTCTTCTGATCCATATGTTTTTTTGGTTGTTTTTGACGTGTTTTGGGGTCTCCGTTGGGTTTCGTTGGGTTTTCCATAGTCATCATAGTGGAAAAGGGTAAATTGTGGGTTTTGGAGAACATCGGGTAGGTTTAGGGTGGTTTTGGTGTGGATCTATGATTTTGAGGGTTTTTCTTCAATTTTGGGGGTGATCCTTTTCTTTTTTGTTCTTTTTTTGGACTTGTTTTGGTTTCTCCGTCGGGTTTCGTTGGGTTTTCCGTGGTCATCATGGTGGAAAAGTGTAAATTGTGGGTTTTGGAGATCATCAGGTAGGTTTATGGGGACTTTTGGGGCAGATTCATGGTTTTTGGGGTTTTCTTCTGTTTTTTGGGGTGATCCTATTCATTTTTGAGTTGTTTTTGACGTGTTTTTGTGTCTCCGTTGGGTTTTGTTGGGTTTCGTAGGTCATAATGGTGGAAAAGTTTAAATTGTGGGTTTTGGAGAACATCAGATAGGTTTAGTGTGATTTTGGGGTGGATCTATGTTTTTAACATTTTCTTTCTTTTTTTAGGTGATCCCGTTCTTGTTTGGGGTGTTTTTGAGTTGTTTTGGGGTCTCCGTTGTGTTTCGTAGGTTTTCCATGGTCATCATTGTGGAAAAAGTTAAATTGTGGGTTTTGGAGAACATCAGGTATGTTTAGTGTGGTTTTGGGGTGGATCTATATTTTTGGGGGTTTTATTTCTTTCTTGGGTGCTATCCCGTTCTTGCTTTGCGTGTTTTTGACTTGTTTTGGGGTCTCTGTTGTGTTTCGTTGGGTTCTTGTTGGTCATCATGTTGGAAAAGTGTAAATTGTGGGTTTTGGAGAACTTCAGGTAGGTTTAGGGGGACTTTTGGTGTGGATCTATGGCTTTTGGGGTATTCTTTCATTTTTAGGCGTTATCCCGTTCTTGTTTTGTTTTTTTTTTACTTGTTTTGGGGTCCCCGATGGGTTTCGTTGGGTTCCTAATGGGCGTTATAGTGGTTGGGAGTGGATTGTACATTTAGGAGAACATCAGGTAGGTTTAAGGGTTTTTTGGGGGTTAAATGACATATTTTCTTCTGATCAGGTTCGCTTTTGGGGTGTTTTTGAGGTGTTTTGGCGTTTCCGTTGCGTTTCGTTGAGTTCCTAATGGGTTTTATGGTGGTTGGGAGTGGACTTTGGGATTTGGAGAACATCAGGTAGGTTTAGGGTGGTTTTGGAATTGGATCCTTGGTTTTGGGGGATTTTCTTCCAGTTTTGGGGTGGTCCCGTTATTTTTTGGGGTGTTTTTGACATGTTTTGGGGTCTCCGTTGGGTTTCGTTGGGTTTTCCGTGAACCCCAATTGTGGGTTTTGGAGAACATCTGTCCTGGTTTCAGTTAAAACAGAATTAATTTTCTTCCTAGTAGCTGGTGGAATGCTGTGTTTTGGCTTAGGATGAGAAGAGTGCTGATAACACCCCGATGTTTTAATTGTTGCAGAGCAGTGCTTATACCAAGCCAAGGACACCTCAGACTTTTGCTCTGTCCTGCCAACAGGCAGGCTGGGGGTGCAGTAAGAGCTGGGAGGGGACAGACCCAGGACAGGTGACCCAAACTAGCCAAAGGGGTATTCCATACCATCTGACGTCATGCTAAACAATATATAGGGGTGGCTAGCCGGGGGGAGGGGGCCGGACTGCTCGGGGTTAGGCTGGGCATCGGTCAGCGGGTGGTGAGCAATTGCATTGTGCATCACTTGTTTGTACATATTATTATTATTTTCCTATTATCACCATTGTAACATTATTGTTATTATTGTTATTATTATTTTGTTATTATTATTTTCCTGTCTTATTAAACTGTCTTTATCTCAACTCACGGGCTTCACTTTCCATTTCTCTCCCCCGTCCCAGAGAGGGAGGGGGGAGGGTGAGCGAACGGCTGCGTGGTATTTAGCTGCCAGCCGGGTTAAACCACGACAGTCTTGTCGTGACAGGTAGGTTTAGGGTGGTTTTGGTGTGGATCTATGATTTTGAGGGTTTTTTTCCAATATTGGGGGTGATCCCTTTCTTTTTTGTTCTTTTTTTGGAAGTGTTTTGGTTTCTCCGTCGGGTTTCGTTGGGTTTTCCGTGGTCATCATGGTGGAAAAGTGTAAATTGTGTGTTTTGGAGATCATCAGGTAGGTTTATGGGGACTTTTGGGGCAGATTCATGGTTTTTGGGGTTTTCTTCTATTTTTTTGGGGTGATCCTATTCATTTTTGAGTTGTTTTTGACGTGTTTTTGTGTCTCCGTTGGGTTTTGTTGGGTTTCATAGGTCATAATGGTGGAAAAGTGTAAATTGTGGGTTTTGGAGAACATCAGGTAGGTTTAGTGTGATTTTGGGGTGGATCTATATTTTTTGGCATTTTCTTTCTTTTTTTAGGTGATCCCGTTCTTTTTTGGGGTGTTTTTGAGGTGTTTTGGGGTCTCCGTTGTGTTTCGTTGGGTTCTTGTTGGTCATCATGTTGGAAAAGTGTAAATTGTGGGTTTTGGAGAACATCAGGTAGGTTTAGGGGGACTTTTGGGGTGGATCAATGTCTTTTGGGGTTTTCTTTCTTTTTTGGGGGTGATCCCGTTCTTGTTTGGGGTGTTTTTGAGGTGTTTTGGCGTTTCCATTGCGTTTCGTTGAGTTCCTAATGGGTTTTATGGTGGTTGGGAGTGGACTTTGAGATTTGGAGAACATCAGTTTAGGTTTAGGGTGGTTTTAGAATTGGATCCTTGGTTTTTGGGGATTTTCTTCCAGTTTTGGGGGTGATTCCGTTCTTTTTTGGGGTGTTTTTGACATGTTATGTGGTCTCCGTTAGGTTTTGTTGGGTTCTCAGTGGTCATCATGGTGGAAAAGTGTAAATTGTGGGTTTTGGAGAACATCAGGTGAGTTTAAGTTTTTTTAGGAGGTGAATCTTTGGTTTTTGGGGAATTCTTCTGTTTTCTTTTAGCGTTTTCTTCTGTTTTTGGAGTGGTACCATTCTTTTTTGGCGTGTTTTTGACATGTTATGTGGTCTCCGTTGTGTTTTGTTGGGTTCTCGTTGGTCATCATGGTGAAAAAGTGTAAATTGTGGGTTTTGGAGGACATCAGGTAGGTTTAGGAGGACTTTTGTGTTGGATCAATGGCTTTTAGGTTTTTCTTTCGGTTTTGGGGTTGATGCCGTTCTTTTTTGGAGTGTTTTTGACGTGTTTTGCGGTCTCCGTTGTGTTTCGTTGGGTTTTCCATTGTCATCATGTTGGAAAAGTGTAAATTTTGTGTTTTGGAGAACGTTAGGTAGGTTTAGGGTGGTTTTGGGATTGGATCCGTGATTTTGGGGGATTTTCTTTCAGTTTTGGAGGTGATCCCGTTCTTTTTTGGGGTGTTTTTGACGTGTTTTGTGGTCTCCTTTGGGTTTTCGTTTGGTTCATGTTGGTCATCATGGTGGAAAAGGGTAAATTGTGGGTTTTGGGGACCATCAGTTAGGTTTAGGGTGACTTTTGGTGTGGATCGATGGCTTTTGGGGTATTCTTTCGTTTTTAGGGGTTATCCCGTTCTTGTTTTGTTTTTTTTTGACTTGTTTTGGGGTCCCCGATGGGTTTCGTTGGGTTCCTAATGGGCGTTATAGTGGTTGGGAGTGGATTGTACATTTAGGAGAACATCAGGTAGGTTTAAGGGTTTTTTTTGGGGTTAAATGACATATTTTCTTCTGATCCGGTTCGCTTTGGGGGTGTTTTTGAGGTGTTTTGGCGTTTCCGTTGCGTTTCGTTGAGTTCCTAATGGGTTTTATGGAGGTTGGGAGTGGACTTTGAGATTTGGAGAACATCAGGTAGGTTTAGGGTGGTTTTGGAATTGGATCCTTGGTTTTGGGGGATTTTCTTCCAGTTTTGGGGGTGATTCCGTTCTTTTTTGGGGTGTTTTTGACGTGTTATGTGGTCTCCGTTGGGTTTTGTTGGGTTCTCAGTGGTCATCATGGTGGAAAAGTGTAAATTGTGGGTTTTGGATAACATCAGGTGAGTTTAAGTTTTTTTTGGGGTGAATCTTTAGTTTTTGGGCAATTCTTCTGTTTTCTTTTAGCGTTTTCTTCTGTTTTTGGAGTGGTACCATTCTTTTTTGGGGTGTTTTTGACATGTTTTGGGGTCTCCGTTGTGTTTTGTTGGGTTCTCGTTGGTCATCATTGTGAAAAAGTGTAAATTGTGGGTTTTGGAGGACATCAGGTAGGTTTAGGGGGACTTTTGTGTTGGATCAATGGCTTTTAGGTTTTTCTATCGGTTTTGGGGTTGATGCCGTTCTTTTTTGGGGTGTTTTTGACGTGTTTTGTGGTCTCCTTTGGGTTTTCGTTTGATTCATGTTGGTCATCATGGTGGAAAAGTGTAAATTGTGGGTTTTGGGGAACATCAGTTAGGTTTAGGGGGACTTTTGGTGTGGATCGATGGCTTTTGGGGTATTCTTTCGTTTTTAGGGGTTATCCTGTTCTTGTTTTGTTTTTTTTTTTTTACTTGTTTTGGGGTCCCCGATGGGTTTCGTTGGGTTCCTAATGGGCGTTATAGTGGTTGGGAGTGGATTGTACATTTAGGAGAACATCAGGTAGGTTTAAGGGTTTTTTTGGGATTAAATGACATATTTTCTTCTGATCCGGTTCGCTTTTGGGGTGTTTTTGAGGTGTTTTGGCGTTTCCGTTGCGTTTCGTTGAGTTCCTAATGGGTTTTATGGAGGTTGGGAGTGGACTTTGAGATTTGGAGAACATCAGGTAGGTTTAGGGTGCTTTTGGAATTGGATCCTTGGTTTTGGGGGATTTTCTTCCAGTTTTGGGGGTGATTCCGTTCTTGTTTGGGATGTTTTTGATGTGTTTTGGGGTCTCCGTTGGGTTTCGTTGGGTTTTCCGTGGTCATTATGGTGGAAAAGTTTAAATTGTGGGTTTTGGAGAACATCGGGTAGGTTTAGGGTGTTTTTGGTGTGGATCTATGATTTTGAGGGTTTTTCTTCAATTTTGGGGGTGATCCTTTTCTTTTTTGTTCTTTTTTTGGACTTGTTTTGGTTTCTCCGTCGGGTTTCGTTGGGTTTTCCGTGGTCATCATGGTGGAAAAGTGTAAATTGTGTGTTTTGGAGATCATCAGGTAGGTTTATGGGGACTTTTGGGGCAGATTCATGGTTTTTGGCGTTTTCTTCTATTTTTTGGGGGGTGATCCTATTCATTTTTGAGTTGTTTTTGACGTGTTTTGGGGTCTCCGTAGGGTTTTGTTGGGTTTCGTAGGTCATAATGGTGGAAAAGTTTAAATTGTGGGTTTTGGAGAACATCAGGTAGGTTTAGGGGGGACTTTTGGGGCAGATTCATGGTTTTTGGGGTTTTCTTCTGTTTTTTTGGGGTGATCCTATTCATTTTTGAGTTGTTTTTGACGTTTTTTTGTGTCTCCGTTGGGTTTCGTTGGGTTTTCCGTGGTCATTATGGTGGAAAAGTTTAAATTGTGGGTTTTGGAGAACATCGGGTAGGTTTAGGGTGGTTTTGGTGTGGATCTATGATTTTGAGGGTTTTTCTTCAATTTTGAGGGTGATCCCTTTCTTTTTTTTTTTTTTTTTTTGACTTTTTTTGGTTTCTCCGTTGGCTTTTTTTTGGGTTTTCCGTTGGCATCATAGTGGAAAGGGGTAAATTGTGGGTTTTGAAGAACTTCAGGTAGGTTTAGGGAGTCTTTTGGGGTGGATTCATGGTATTTGGGCTTTTCTTCTGTTGTTTTTGGGGTGATACTGTTCTCTTTTGGGTTGTTTTTGATGTGCTTTGGATCTCCGTTGGGTTTTGTTGGGTTCTTGTTGGTCATCATGATGAAAAAGTGTAAATTGTGGGTTTTGGAGAACATCAGGTAGGTTTAGGGGGATTTTTGGTGTGGATCTATGGCTTTTGGTGTTTTCTTTCGTTTTTGGGGTTGAACCAGTTCTTTTTTTTGGGTGTTTTAGAGGTTATTGGGGTCTCCATTGGGTTTTGTTGGGTTCTAGTTGGTCGTTAAGGAAAATGGGAGTGTATTGTGGGTTTTGAAGAAGATCAGGTGAGTTTAGGATTGTTTTGGTGGGAAATTCATACTTTTTTTTTTTTTTTTTCTTCTGATCCTGTTCTTTTTTGGGGTGTTTCTGACGTGTTTTGGTGTTTCAATTCCGTTTCATTGAGTTCCTAATGGGTTTTATGGTGGTTGGGAGTGGACTTTGGGATTTGGAGAACATCAGGTAGGTTAAGGGTGATTTTGGGGTGGATCTATGGTTTTGGGGGATTTTCTTCCAGTTTTGGGGGTGATGCCGTTCTTGTTTGGGGTGTTTTTGACGTGTTTTTGGGTCTCCGTTGGGTTTCATTGGGTTTTCCGTGGTCATTATGGTGGAAAAGTTTAAATTGTGGGTTTTGGAGAACATTGGGTAGGTTTAGGGTGGTTTTGGTGTGAATCTATGATTTTGAGGGTTTTTCTTCCAATATTGGGTGTGATCCCTTTCTTTTTTGTTCTTTTTTTAGACGTGTTTTGGTTTCTCCGTTGGGTTTCGTTGGGTTTTCCATGGTCATCATGGTGGAAAAGTGTAAATTGTGGGTTTTGGAGAACACCAGGTAGGTTTAGGGTGGTTTGGGGATTGGATCCGTGCTTTCCGGGGATTTTCATCCAGTTTTGGGGGTGATTCCGTTCTTGTTTGGGGTGTTTTTGACATGTTTTGGGGTCTCCGTTGGGTTTCATTGGGTTTTCCGTTGGCATCATGGTGGAAAAGGGTAAATTGTGGGTTTTGAAGAACTTCAGGTAGGTTTAGGGGGACTTTTGGGGTGGATTCATGGTATTTGTTTTTTTGTTTGTTTTTTTTTTTGGTGTGATCCTGTTCTTTTTTGTGTTGTTTTTAACGTGTTTTGGGGTCTCCGTTGGGTTTTGTTGGGTTCTTGTTGGTCATCGTGGTGAAAAAGTGTAAATTGTGGGTTTTGGAGAACATCAGGTAGATTTAGGGGGATTTTTGGTGTGGATCTATGGCTTTTGGGGTTTTCTTTCGTTTTTGGGGTTGAACCAGTTCTTTTTGGGGGTGTTTTTGACGTTATTGGGGTCTCCGTTGGGTTTTGTTGGGTTCTCGTTGGTCGTTAAGGTAAATGGGAGTGGATTGTGGGATTTGAAGAAGATCAGGTGAGTTTAGGGTGGTTTTGGGGGGAAATACATAGGTTTTTTTTCGTTGTTGTTCTGATCGTGTTCTTCTTTGACCTGTTTCTGATGTGTTTTGAGGTTTCCGTTTTGTTTCGTTGATTTCCTAATGGGTCTTATAGTGGTTGGGTGTGGATTGTACATTTAGGAGAACATCAGGTAGGTTTAAGGGATTTTGGGGGTTTAAATCACGATTTCTCTTCTGATCCGGTTCGCTTTTTGAGAGTTTTTGAGGTGTTTTGGGGTTTCCGTTGCATTTCGTTGAGTTCCTAATGGGTTTTATGGTGGTTGGGAGTGGACTTTGGGATTTGGTGAACATCAGGTAGGTTTAGGGGGACTTTTGGGCCAGAGTCATGTTTTTTGGTGTTTTCTTCTGTTTTTTTTTGTGTTGTCCCGTTCTTTTTTAGGAAGTTTTTGAGGTGTTTGGGGTTCTCCGTTGGGTTTTAGTTGGGTTCTTGTTGGTCATCATGGTGGAAAAGTGTAAATTGTGGGGTTTTGGAGAACATCAGGTAGGTTTAGGGGGACTTTAGGGCAGAGTCATGTTTTTTGGTGTTTCCTTCTGTTTCTTGGGGTGGTCCCGTTCTTTTTTGGGAAATTTTTGAGGTGTTTTGGGCTCTCCGTTGGGTTTTGTTCCGTTTTCCGTGGTCATGATGATGGAAAAATGTAAAATGTGGGTTTTGGAGATCAGGTAGGTTTAGGTTGGTTTTGGGGTGGATCAATTGTATTTGGGCTTTTCTTCTGTTTTTTGGGGATGATCTTGTTCTTTTTTGTTTTTTTTTTTGACGTGTTTTGGGGTCTCCATTGTGTTTTAGTTGGGTTCTTGTTGGTCATCATTGTGGAAAAGTGTAAATTGTGGGGTTTTGGAGAACATCAGGTAGGTTTAGGGGGACTTTAGGGCAGAGTCATGTTTTTTGGTGTTTCCTTCTGTTTCTTGGGGTGGTCCCGTTCTTTTTTGGGAAATTTTTGAGGTGTTTTGGGCTCTCCGTTGGGTTTTGTTCCGTTTTCCGTGGTCATGATGATGGAAAAATGTAAAATGTGGGTTTTGGAGATCAGGTAGGTTTAGGTTGGTTTTGGGGTGGATCAATTGTATTTGGGCTTTTCTTCTGTTTTTTTGGGGATGATCTTGTTCTTTTTTGTTTTTTTTTTGACGTGTTTTGGGGTCTCCATTGTGTTTTAGTTGGGTTCTTGTTGGTCATCATTGTGGAAAAGTGTAAATTGTGGGTTTTGGAGAACATCACGTAGGTTTAGGGGGACTTTTTGGGCAGAGGCATGTTTTTTGGGGTTTTCTTCTGTTTTTTTGGGATGATCCTGTTTTTTTGGGGGGTGTTTTTGACGTTTTTTGGGTTCTCTGTTGGGTTTCGTTTGGTTTTCCGCGCTAATCATGGTTTGAATAGGTTAAATTTTGGGTTTTATAGAACATCAGGTGAGTTTAAGGTTTTTTGTTGGGTGAATCTATGATTTTGTTGGATTTCTTCTGTTTTTTAGGGTTTTCTTCTGTTTTTGGGGTGGTCCCATTCTTTTTTGGTGTGTTTTTGACGTGTTTTGGGGTCTCCGTTGAGTTCTTGTTGGTCATTATGTTAAATAGGAGTGGATTGTGGGTTTTGGAGAAGATCAGGTAGGTTTAAGGGTTTTTCGGGGTGAAATCATGGCATTTTGTTTTTTTTTGGGGGGGGGATCTGGGTAGATTTTGGGGTGGTTTTTATGTGTTTTGGGGTCTTCATTGGGTTTCGTTGGGTTCTTGTTGGTCATGATGTTAAGTGGGAGTTAAATGTGGGATTTCGAGACGATAAGGTGAGTTTAGGTTGGTTTTGGGGGGAAATTCATAGTTTTTGTTTTTTTTTTTTCTTCTAATCCAGTTGTTTTTGGGGGTGTTTTTGACGTGCTTTGGGGTCCCCGTTGGGTTTTGTTGGGTTTCCATCGTGTTTACTGGTGTTTGGGAGTTAATTGTACATTTAGGAGAATATCAGGTAGGTTTAAGGGTTTTTTGGGGGGTTAAATCATGTATTTACTTCTGATCCGGTTCTCTTTTGGGGTGTTTTTGAGGTGTTTTGGGGTTTCCGTTGCGTTTCATTGAGTTCCTAATGGGTTTTATGGTGGTTGGGAGTGGACTTTAAGATTTGGAGAACATCAGGTAGGTTTAGGGTGGTTTTGGGATTGGATCCGTGCTTTTTGGGGTTTTCTTTCGATTTGGGGGGTGATCCTGTTCTTGTTTGGGGTGTTTTTGACGTGTTTTAGGGTCTCTGTTGTGTTTCGTTGGGTTTTCTGTGGTCTTCATGGTGGAAAAGAGTAAATTGTGGGTTTTGGAGGACATCAGGTAGGTTTAGGATGGGTTTGGACTGGATCTATTGTATTTGGGGTTTTCTTCTGTTTTTTGGGGGTGATCCTGTTCTTTTTTGCTGTATTTTTGACGTGTTTTGGCGTCTCTGTTGGGTTTCATTCGGTTTTCTGTTGTCATCGTGGTAGAAAATGGTACATTGTGGGTTTTGGAGAACTTCAGGTAGGTTTAGGGGGTCTTTTGTGGTGGATTCATGGAATTTGGGGTTTTCTTCTGTTTTTTTGGGATGATCCTGTTCTTTTTTGGTTTGCTTTTGATGTGTTTTGGTGTCTCCGTTGGGTTTTAGTTGGGTTTTTGTTGGTCATCATGGTGGAAAAGAGTAAAATGTGGGTTTTGGAGAACATCACGTACGTTTAGGGGGACTTTTGAGGCAGAGTCATGTTTTTGGATGTTTTCTTCTGTTTTTTGGAGTGGTCCCGTTCTTTTTTGGGAAGTTTATGAGGTGTTTGGGGGTCTCCATTTGGTTTTGTTGGGTTCTCTTTGGTTATCATGGTGGAAAATGGTAAATTGTAGGTTTTTGAAAACATAGATGAGTTTAAGTTATTTTGGGGGGGTGAATCTGTGGTTTTGGAGGATTTCTTCTGTTTTTTAGGTTTTCTTCTGTTTTTTGCGGTGGTCCCGTTTTTTTGGGGGTTGTTCTTGACGTGTTTTCGGGTCTCCGTTGTGTTTTGTTGGGTTCTTGTTGGTCATTATGTTAAATAGGAGTGGATTGTGGGTTTTGGAGAACATCAGGTTGGTTTAAGGGTTTTTGGGGGGTTAAATCACGTTTTTTCCTCTGATCCAGTTCGCTTTTGGGGTGTTTTTGACGTGTTTTGGGGTTTCCGTTGCGTTTCGTTGATCTTTGACAAATTGACAAATCTTTGAAGTCCCTTTTGATTGCTCACAGGCTATGCGTTGCCACTCCTTTTCCTCCCAGATATAGGACGAGCAATCGGTAATAGTCTGACGGTTGAACCAAGCTGGGAAGCCTCCTTGTGATGTCCTAACCCAGGCCCCAGGAAGGCAGCAGATTTCCCTTAGAAGAGGGTCCCTTCTACATATTGGACCCTCTGTTCCGCTGATTGATAAATCACCCACAACTAAAACTCACCTTTTCTTCCTGCTGCCTGTGGTCACTATACAGGGGGGGTTGGCTTTTCCAACCCTGCCAATATCTCTGGTGGAGAGGGATTGTAGCCTTTTCCATCCATCGATTGCCTTTCGGCCTCCAGGGCCTTATATCTGTTGTGCAGGTCTACCTGATAGTGTGATATGGTTGAGATTTCGCTAAAATTGCAAATACAAACCTTAGAGTGATTACTGGTATCTACCACAGCATTATCTACGACTATAGAATCACAATAACTTCTCATGCAAACACAACCTTTCCCAATATATGCAAGTATCAAGGGTTTCATTAGGATATATCTCAAAGTGGCAAATATTTTGCTCAGTGTAAAGACAAATGTATTGAGATTCCAGCGTGTTACTTTCACAGATGAAACCGTTTTGTTCACGCACAATGCATGCATTTACATCAATTGTTTGCCACTTTCCTCCCTTTTGATTGGCCCATACTTTATGCCCTTTAGGATAAAGTATAGTTCCATTATGATTGAGTCCTAATGCAATGATTGGCTATACATTGTATACGGTGGCATTACTTACAGTAAGTATAAAGGCAAAAATTTGAACATTTTCTGCATAAAGGGTAAAGTTGACTAATTGCCACCATCCTTGAAAATCTTTTTCAAATTCTGAAGCATTATCCCAAATAAATTTTCGAATTTCAGTGGGCAAAGTTCCTCCTTCACCCTCTCTAATAATAGCTGCTGCTACAGATTGTATACATAACTGCATTTGGATAGATCTCTAAGCAAGGGAAGTATTGCCTTGGCTTTTTCCAAGGGCATGTACAATTAATTGATGATATAGAAGACATTGCTTTGCTAAAGAAAAAAAAGATGATTTTTATTGGATGGTCTAGTTACTATAGTCAGAAACTAAACCTAACCCTAACCAAACCCTAACACTAACCCAACCCTAACCCTAAACCTAACACTAACGGCTGCCCGTGGATCTAAACCTAATGCTCAAACCCTAAACCTAACCCTAAACTTAATCCTAACGGCTGAGAGATGATCTAAACCTAACCCTCTAACCGTAACCCCAACCCTATCCCTAACCCTAACATAACACTAACCCAAACAATAACCAGAACCCTAACCCGAACACAAACCCTAACAATAACCATAAGTCTAAGCCTAACCGTAACCCTAACCCAACCTTAAACCTAACCCTAACCGTAACCCTAACCCTAACCCTAACCCTAACCCTAACCCTAACCCTAACCCTAACCCTAACCCTAACAAAACCCTAACCCTAAACCTAACCCTAACGCTAACCCTAACCCTAACAGAAACGTAACTCTAACCCTAACCATAACCTTAACGCTAACACTAACCCAATCCTAAACGTAACCCTAAATCTAACCCTAACATAACACTAGCACTAACCCTATCCATCACCCTAAACGTAACCCTAAACCTAACCGTAAACCTAACCGTAAACCTAACCCTAACCCTAACGCTAACAGTAACCCTAACCCTAACCGTAACACTAACCCTAACCCTGACGCTAACGCTAACGCTGAAGATAACCCAACCCTAACCCTAACCCTAACCCTAACCCTAACCCTAACCATAACCATAACCCTAACCCTAACCATAACCTAACCCCAACCCTAACCTAATCCTAATCCTAACCTAATCCTAATCCTAACCCTAACCCTAACCCTAACCCTAATCCTAACCTTAACACTAAACCTAACCCTAACCCGTACCCAAACCCTAATCCTAACCCTACTCTAACTGAACCCTAACCCTAAGACTAACCCTAACCCTAACTCTAACCCTAACCCTAACCCTAATAGATCCCAAACCATAACCGTAACCCTAAACGTATCACTAAAAAGAAACCTAACCGTAAACCTAACCCTAACCCTAACCCAAACCCTAACCCTAACCCTAACCCTAAACCTAACATAAAACTAAACCTAAACCTAAGCCTAAACCTAATCCTAACCCTAATTTAATGTTAACCCTAACCCTAACCCTAACCCTAAACCTAAAAGTAACCCTAAACCTGACCCTAACCCTAACCTTAATCCTACCACTTACACTAACCCTTACATAAACCTAACCTTAAATCTAAACCTAACCCTAAACCTGAGTCTAACCCTAACCCTAAAATTAATCCTAACCCTAACCCTAACCCTAACCCTAACACTAACCGTAACCCTAACTCTAACCCTAATCTAAACGTAACCATAACTATAACCCTAACCCTACCCCTAACTATAACCCTAACACTAACCTAACCCTAAACTTAACCCTAACCCTAACGCTAATCCTAACCCTAACCCTAACGGAACCCTAACCCTAAGCCTAACCCTAACCCTATGTCTAAACCTAACCCTAACCCCAACAGTTCCATAACCATAACCGTAACCCTAAACGTATCACTAACCCTAAACATAACCGTAAACCTAACCCTAAACCTAACAAAAACCCTAGCCCTAACCCTAACCCTAACCCTAACCCTAACCTTAACCCTAACCCTAAACTTTGCCCTAACTCTAAACCTAAACCTAAGCCTAATCCTCACCCTAACCCTAACCCTAACCCTAACATAAACCTAACACTAATCCTAAACCTAATCCTAACCCTAAAATTAACGCTAACCCTAATCCTAACCCTAACCCTAACCCTAACCATAACATAAACCTAACTTTAACCCTAAACATAACTCTAAACCTAACCCTAACCGTAACTCTAACCGTAACACTAACCCTTACCTAACCCTAAACCTAACCCTTACCAAAACTCTAACCCTAACCCTAACCCTAACCCTAACCCTAACCCTAACCCTAACCCTAACAAAACCCTAATACTAACCCTAACCCTAACCATAACCCTAATCCTAATCCTAATGCTAACCCTAAACCAAACGCTACCCCTAACCCTAACAAAACCCTAACACTAAACCTAACCCTAACCCTAACTGTAACCCTAACCCTAACAGTAACCCTAACCCTAATCCTAACCCTAAACCTAATCCGAATGTTAAACCTAAACCTAAACCTAACCCTAACCCTAACCCTAAACCAAACCCTAACCATAACATAAACCTAAACTTAAGCCTAACCCTAACCCCAACCCAAACCCTAACCTTAAACCTAACACTAAACCTAACCCTAACACTAACCCTAACTCTAACCCTAACCCTAACCCTAACCCTATCCCAAACCCTAACAGAACACTAACCCTAAACATAACCCTAACCATCTACCTAACCGTAAAACTAACCCTAATCCTAACCGCAACCTTAAACCTAACCCTAACACTAACCCTAACCATAACACTATCCGTAACCCTAATTCTAACCCTAATCTAAATGTAACGCTAACTCTAACCCTAACCCTACCCCTAACTATAACCCTAACACTAACCTAACCCTAAACTTAACCCTAACCCTAACGCTAATCCTAACCCTAACCCTAACGGAACCCTAACCCTAAGCCTAACCCTAACCCTATGTCTAAACCTAACCCTAACCCTAACAGTTCCTTAACCATAACCGTAATCCTAAACGTATCACTAACCCTAAACATAACCGTAAACCAAACCCTAAACCTAACAAAAACCCTAGCCCTAACCCTAACCCTAACCCTAACCCTAACCTTAACCCTAACCCTAAACTTTGCCCTAACCCTAAACCTAAACCTAAGCCTAATCCTAACCCTAACCCTAACCCTAACCCTAACCCTAACATAAACCTAACACTAATCCTAAACCTAATCCTAACCCTAAACTTAACGCTAACCCTAATCCTAACCCTAACCCTAACCCTAACCATAACATAAACCTAACTTTAACCCTAAACATAACCCTAAACCTAACCCTAACCGTAACTCTAACCGTAACACTAACCCTTACCTAACCCTAAACCTAACCCTTACCCTAACTCTAACCCTAACCCTAACCCTAACCCTAACCATAACACTAACCCTAACCTTAACCCTAATAAAACCCTAACACTAACCCTAACCCTAACCATAACCCTAAACCTAATCCTAATGCTAACCCTAACCCTAACCCTAACCCTAACCATAACCTTAACCCTAACCCTAACCCTAACAAAATAGTAACCCTAACCCTAACCACCAACCTAACAGTAAACCTAAACCTAACCCTAACCGTAAACTTAAACCTTACCCTAATCCTAGCCCTAACCCTAACCCTGACCGTAACCCTAACCATAACCCTAACCCTAACCCTAACCTTAAGAGAACACAAACCCTAACCATAACCCTAACCCTAACAGAACACTAAGCCTAACACAAACCCTAATCATCAACCTAACCATAAACCTAACCCTAACCCTAACGCTAACCCTAACCCTAACCCTAACCCTAAACCTAACCCTAATCATAACCCTGCCCCTAACCCTAACCCTAACCATAACCCTAAACTTAATCCTAATGCTAACCCTAACCCTTACCCTAACCCTAACGCTAACAAAACACTAAACCTAACACTAACCCTAATCATCAACCTAACAATAAACCTAACACTAACCCTAACCGTAAACCTAACCCTAACCCTAACCCTAACCCTAAACAAAAAACTAACCCCAATCATAACCCTAAAACTAACCCTAACCCTAACCCTAACCATAACCTTAAACCTAATCCTAATGCTAACCCTAACCCTAACCCTAACCCTAACCCTAACCTTAACCCTAACACTAACCCTAAGAAAATAGTAACCCTAACCCTAACCACCAACCTAACAGTAAACCTAAACCTAACCCTAACCGTAAACTTAAACCTTACCCTAACCCTAGCCCTAACCCTAAACCTGACCGTAACCCTAACCATAACCCTAACCCTATCCCTAAACTTAAGAGAACACAAACCATGACCCTAACCGTAACCCTAACCATAACCGTAAACCTAACCCTAATCTTAAGAGAACACAAAACCTAACCCTAACCCTAACCCTAACCATCAACCTAACCATAAACCTAACACTAACCCTAGCCGTAAACCTAACCCTAACCATAACCCTAAACATAACCCTAATCATAACCCTAATCCTAACAAAAACCTAAACCTAACTGTAACCCTAACCCTAACCCTAACCCTAACCCTAACCCTAACCCTAACCCTAAACCTAACCCTAACCCTAACCCTATCTAACCCTAACCCTAACCCTAACCCTAACCCTAACCCTAACCATAACCCTAACCCTAACAGAACACTAACCCTAAATCTAACCCTAAACATCAACCTAACCGTAAACCTGAACCTAATCCTAACTATAACCCTAACCCTAACCCTAAACATAACCCTAACCCTACCCCTAACCTGCAACCTACCCTAACCCGAATTCTAACCCTTAGCATAACCCTAACCATAACGGAAACATAACCCAACCCCTAACCCAAACCTAAACCGAACCCTAACCCTAAACCTAACCATTTTGCAAACCCTGACCCTAAGCCTAAGCCTAAGCCTACACCTAACCCTAACCCTAACCCGAACCCTAATCCTAACCTTAACACTAAACGTAACCCTAAAACCTAACACTAACCTTAACCATAACCCTAAACCTAATCCTAATGCTAACCCTAACCCTAACCATAAACCTAAACCTAATCCTAATGCTAACCCTAACCCTAACCCTAACACTAACCCTAACCTTAACCCTAACGCTAACAAAACCCTAACACTAACCCTAACCCTAACCCTAACCATAACCCTAAACCTAATCCTAATGCTAACCCTAACCCTAACCTTAACCCTAACCCTAACCTTAAACCTAACACTAACCCTAACAGAATAGTATCACTAACCCTAACCACCAACCTAACAGTAAACCTAAACCTAACCCTAGCCGTAAACTTAAACCTTACCCTAACCCTAGCCCTAACCCTAACCCTGACCGTAACCCTAACCATAACCCTAATCCTAACCCCAACCCTAACCTTAAAAGGACATAAACCCTAACCTTAACCCGAACCCTAACAGAACACTAACCCTAACACTAACCATAATCATCAACCTAACCATAAACCTAACACTAACCCTAACCGTAAACCTAACCCTAACCCTAACCCTAACCCTAACCCTAACTGTAAAACTAACCCTGATCATAACCCTAATTCTAACCCTAACCCTAACCCTAACCATAACCCTAACCCTAACCCTAACCCTAACCCTAACCCTAACCCTAACAAAACCCTACCCCTAACCCTAACCCTAACCCTAACCCTAATCCTAACCCTAACCCTAACCTTAACCCTAACACTAACCCTAACAAAATAGTAACGCTAACCCTAATCACCAACCTAACAGTAAACCTAAACCAAACCCTAACGGTAAACTTAAACCTTACCCTAACCCTAGCCCTAACCCTAACCCTAACCCTAACCCTAACCTTAACCCTAACCCTAAACTTTGCCCTAACCCTAAACCTAAACCTAAGCCTAATCCTAACCCTAACCCTAACCCTAACCCTAACCCTAACCCTAACATAAACCTAACACTAATCCTAAACCTAATCCTAACCCTAAACTTAACGCTAACCCTAATCCTAACACTAACCGTAACCCTAACCATAACATAAACCTAACTTTAACCCTA